>NC_057798.1:569238703-569240074 GCF_018294505.1 Triticum aestivum
TTCATCTTTTGCCAGTATTTTTTATATTTTCTGAAACTTATCTCCGAGGATTTTCAGGTCATTCCGAGAACTTTTGTTTTCTACACATAAAACAACACCATGGCAGTTCTGCTGAAAACAACGTCAGTCCGGGTTAGTTTCATTCAAATCATGCAAGTTAGAGTCCAAAACAAGGGCAAAAGTGTTTGGAAAAGTAGATACGTTGGAGACGTATCATAGTGTCATTTTCAAAGCGTAAAATTCTAAACGTCGTGCATACTGGAACATGGAGCGTGCTCTTTAAGCGTTACCTCCATCAACTAATATAGTAGCATTGATACAAGATTATTTTTGGTGCATTTTTTTTTGCGGTGCATTCATATAAGAGTATCTCATGCAAGAAAAGGTGCAACAAAAAGAAGTCCTCTTGTATGACGCACCCAGGGAAGACTCCCCCTCCCCCCCCCCCGGTCGGCCGACCCCCTTACCTCTATCAATTAATAGTAGCATTGATACAAGATTTTTTTTCGGCGCAATTTATTTGTGGTGCATTAATATAAGGGTATCCAATGTAGGGAACGTGTGATGAAAAGAAGTCCTCTTGTATGGCGCACCCGAGGAAGACTCTTCCCCCTAGGTCCTCCGACCCGCTGACCTCTATCAATTAATAGTAGCATTGATACAAGATTACTTTCGGCGCAACTTTTTTTGCGGTGCATTAATAAAGGGTATCCAATGCAGGAAAACGTGCGGCAAAAAAATCCTCTTGTATGGCACACCCGGGGAAGACTCTCCCCCAGGCCGGCCGATCCCCTGAACCCTTCCACCTATATATAGGTGAGAGGGGGCGCACCAAAGGCACAACAATTAGCCTTGGATGCCTTTTCCCTCATCGCCCGCACCTTATTTCTCTCTCGGTCCGGATTGAATCTAGATCGGACACCACTAGGTCGTTTCTCCCTCTAGTTCTTCCTGTTGTTCTTTGTGTTGGTTCCACGAAGTGCCGTGGTGCTGTTAAATTGGCATGCGGATACCTCGGTGGTGTTGTATACTACGGCACTAGATCCCGGTGCAAATTCTCGTGCCTGGGAGGTATAACCTAACTCCAGGAATCGGCGAGCTTCATCAACTCTTCTTCCTCTGCTTCCGCTGCGTGGATTGTTGGTGAGATGATCGTTCTTGTATCTCCATAGTGTTCCTAGATGTGAACATGCGTGATTTTTTTACGTAGCACGTTCCCCTACAAGAAGGCAACCTTCTTGTGTGCACTTCATGTCTATAGCGATGACATGAAAACTATAATACAGACACAAATGCTTTAGTTTCAATGTTCCTAAATATATGTCCTTTTAGCATTTTTATTTTGTTTCTGAAGCCATCCAATTTTTGTTT
>NC_057798.1:569240188-569250685 GCF_018294505.1 Triticum aestivum
CCCCTTTATCAGTATGGACCAAAGCAACACGCATTCTCAAAGAGCAGTAAACAGAGGTAGTGTCGTTACATTAGAAATTGGGTAAAAGCAGCATGTTCTTGTTGCTTTCATTGCATGAGAAAACAAAGTCGGGAAAGGCAAGGGAGATAGGTAGGGGGGGGGGTATGTTTTCGGTTTGTGACAGAGACTTAGATTGTTCTGCCAAATCAAGTATTTTCAAAACTAACATAGTTTTATCTTTTGATGTGATTTAATACTTTTAAAATGTATTTCCACCAATTTACTCTTAAATCAATAAGTTTGCTATTGACATTTGAGCATTCACATTTCAAAGGTGGGTTCTAGAGAGTAGTAAAGGCATCCCTTGTAATAGTGAATGAGCAGTAAGCATGCTAAACATGGGTAGTGCGGTTTTGAAAGCGTAAAATTCTAAACGTCACCCATACTGGAATGCGGGACGTGCGTTTTAAGCGTTACCTCTATCAATTAATAGTAGCATTGGTACACGATATTTTTCGGCGCAAATTAAAATATTCTTTTGCGGTGCATTATATAATAGAAAAATATCCGATGCAGGAAAACGTGTGACAAAAAGAAGTCGTCTTTGCATGACGCACAAAACATCATTTCATATAGATAGCACAACGTCGCTTCTCTCTCGCCTATACTGAGACTGGCGTCGCACTATTATTGATACCCCAATATTACTAGCGGCGCAATGCCATAAGGAACAAAGGCAGTTGAATTCACAACAATAGAAATTGGGCGGAAAGGAGCATGGTCTTGTTGCTTTCCTCGCATGAAAAAAGAGAGCCGGGAAAGGCATGGTGGAAATGTAGACCGTGGCTTGGGTGGTTTCTTCTTTCCAACTAAAACTGCACCCGTGCCGCGAGGAAGCCCTCTGCCCTGCCTCTCAAAAAGAGGGGGGGTGAAACCTATGATGGACACCAATTGTGGCAATCATTTGCTCGGAAGCCTCTGCCTCTGCCTCCACCGGGTTCCGATCTCCTCTCCTCGCTCTGAAACCCGAACCCCAACAGAGATCGCCCCTGCCTCTCCCCCTCCTCCCCCTCCACCACCACCCTTTTGTCAACTTGTTAAACTGGCACACGACTTCGGCTTTTTGGAGAGGGGAGGCCACACAGAGACGGCATACTGGAGAGGCGGGGCCGCCGCTTTTTGGGCTCCTCCCCATTGGAGCGCACAAAGCCGGGCGGCACCATTTAACACTACCACCTCCACCACCACCACGCGCACCGTCACGCACACGAAGCGCCGGGGAGTCGACACGCAGGAACCACACTGGACTTCGCCTTCCCCGGCCTGCTGCTCCCCCCGCTGCATCCAGATCGGACCCGTACCTGTAAGTTCGCCGGCAATTCCGTCTGGCTACCTGCTGCCTGCCTTCTTGCCTGTTTTCCTTTGCCGCTTTCGGCTCCGGCGGGAGGATCGAGGCCTGGCTTCTCCTCCCTTTCCGAGCGCTTCCTTTGTGCGCTTCTCTCCTAGGCAACGCGCACGTTTTCTGGATAAGATTGGGGGTACGAGCCAGGTCTGTTCCCTGACGGCGCTCTGCATGCATGCCCGCCCGCCCGCCCGCCTCACTGTGTGTTGATTGGTCAGGCCGGGCTTTACGTAATCATTTCTACAGGTTTGTCTTGGGTCTCTATCCAGTATCCACGACCTATGAACGAACTGCGGGAGAGCAGATTGCCCGGGTCCTTGTCCACCTGTTACTTTCTCGATTTGATTCTTTCATGGAGTTATTATTGGCTCTTTGTTGTTTATGGGGTTTTTGTTACTCTTCACTCATGTGGTTTTGCACTGCCGACTCTGTTTAACATATTGGTCCCATAGATAAACATACTTTGCCAGTCGAATTGATCGACAATAGTACCTCTGGCTGATTTCTGAACTCGCCCAAGAATTACGTAGGAAAAGAAAGAATCCGAGTGTCTTGTAAGGCTGATAGTTTGATGTTTTAGTATGATCATTTCCAACTGTCATGCGGTTGGAAAGACTTTTGTTTTAGGTACGGAACTGACAATACATTAGCGTCTTTGACAAGTGAAAGAAAATTCTGTCTCTGAATGGTACCTTTCGGTCAGAGCATACTTCTTTCTGTTCCACGTATTACTCTTTTGATGAGGCATAGGAAATTTCGAGTTCTTCCTGTATTGGATTCTCTTTTTTTTTCGAAATTTCAAGGTTCTAACTCTCTTTTGCCATGTCTACTATTTGCATCTGCAGAGATTGTTATCAGGAGTCTACACTTGGAAGAATTAGTGGAGCAGTAGGCGATAAACTTGCCCAGGGCGTGTCCAAATGCAGTAAAACTTGAAACAAGAAGCTCTGATCTGCTGCCGGCTTTCTGAAGTTGCTCTGGAGCTAGCAGTGCATCCTTCCACGCTGGAAGTACCAGATTCTGTTCTAGAGGAGTTGCTGGGCATAGAGATGGCAGACGATCCTAATCAAAACTTCGGGCCGTTTTCGCAGCCGTTCTGCAGCCAGAATGTGGTTTCATTTCAGACGAGCGCGACGCCTAGCGGGTCGGGAGGCAGCATGCCGGTGTACCTAGACTGCTCCAGCAGCATGGGTTCTAACATGGGGATGATGAACACCACGCCTTCAGTAGCTGTCTCCACAAGTTCATCCAACATGGTTGCTGAATCTGCGCAGAACCTCAAATATGGAGGACCCCTGGCTGAAAGCTGGTCGCATCTCGAGATCCAAGTGCTGAAAGATTGCCTAGATAGGTAAGCTATTTCCACTTGTCTGGCTGTTTTTACAAGGAAATTAACACAGAACATGTGGTCTCCATCGTTCAGCTTTATCCTGAAACTCTGTCCATTAGACACATATTTTCTTGTCATGTTGGTTTATGCTACCATAAATCTTTTCTTTCTATCCCTTCATTTTTGCGTTCGTTCCATCGCCTCTCATGTGCACCCTTTCAGATATGTGAATGAACATGGTATCATGAAGTACATAAAGATAGCCGCTTCCCTACCAACCAAGACGGTGAGGGACGTTGCGATGAGATGCCAATGGATGGGGGTAAGTAATCTCTAATTTGCATACATACTCTGTATTTGTTCTTGTTTTTCTGCTTACATGGATGCCATCTGTTTGAGGTGTTCCTTGGAAGTGCTACATCAGAAAATAGTTCATGCCCAAGAAGGGACAACAATTATTTAGATCTGAGCACTGAATGGATACAAACCCACACATCCACATATTTGGCAATTTCTTCGGGTGCAACTGTACAAGAAGAAATTAATTGTTTTTTTTCCTCCTAGAGCAGCTCGTTTCAAGGAACATGCTAAAATTTGTCTTGGTTTCAAGATTAATCTGAACATACTAGGATTGGTGATAGATGCATTTATTCTAAATGCTGCATATATTAGGACGAGTGGAAGGTACACTTATTCTCCTTGTATATACAAATACTACATTTTGGACCTTATATAGTGGGACATGAGTTGGCAATCAGTGTATCCTTTTGGTATGCTATTTTATTCTTGTCCATTCGTGTTACCTAAAAAGGAAAGGTATATAAAACATAGGTGTTCTTATTTAATTACAAAGTAATAAAGTATCATATATTATTTCATCAGTGATCCATCTTTTCGGCTCAATATATTTATTACTTACAACAGCTGAATTGGTAATACTTGCCTGAGATTTTGATTGACCAATAGTTCTGTGCTGTTGAAGACTAAAGCATGATACCTTTTTCACCTGGAATATTGATTCTCATGAACCAAATGGTAGTGCTTTATTTTCTGCAGAGTCTTGCTGAAGATATAAGGCTGGCATTTGTTTCTAGAACATATACTGTTAAAATAAATATGTTCTAGCTGACTTAGCACCTTTAAAAAAAAATTAATAATGTAAATGGTTTGATGCTTCTATAGAACAAACAAACTACAAGACGGCGGAGGCCTGCAGAACATCATAGCAGAAAAATGAAAGATAGAAAGGTACTAGCATCTTCCTTTTTCTATTTTATGAACTTTGTTTCATATAACATCGGTAATTATCCCCAATAATTAGAGATAAAACTACGAAGAAAGCTTTCAGTCAAAATTGTTATAAAGGTGTGGATAAGAATACCTAAGATGTACTACTATCAGTTCCTTACAAAGGCATTTTTGAAAGAAAAATTTTGAGGGGGCAAAAGTTTTTGTAAAATATACCTATTATCCTGTGCATTTCACATGTTATGTGCATATTTTTGTCTGGTGTTACTCATGGTTATTTCTCAGGATAAAATGGTGGGGCCTTCATCCTGGGGTACCACTCATCCTATTCAGACGGATACAGGGATCTCTTCCTTTGTGCCGCATCATGCCATTCAAAACAGTCAATATCTATCTGGAGGTTGGTAGAGCACCTGAGATCAGGCTTTCTTTCTTTACAATTTACCAGGTCCAATTGATTTATTCCGTAATTCCATTACCAACCTATTTTGCTTATAGCTAGCTGCTATGATGTTTTTACAAAGAAAAGACAGTACGACAGTATCATCTTGCAAAAAAATTATATTCATATAAACATACCAGTTGGTGTTGATGGTTCATTTACCCTAGGATCATACCAACCGTATGATTTGCAATCAATGGTTGAGATACTCCCGACCCACTTAAATAAAGTAGCAACTAATAAGTCTTGCGAACATGTATTATTATGATCTTCTTAGGTCGTAGGAAAGCACTAGTTTCTTGGTAGTTACTGAAAAACACAAAGTGCTAGTTAACTGGCATAATGTCTGTGTGTTGATACAAAATAATGCAAAAAGGCTATGCAATGGGGTGGAGTGGGTTGGGTGCGGCACAAAACTACCGAAGGTGAGAGAGGTGTAAGCTGCTTGATGTGGATCTGATGGTTCACATGATCCAATTGTGCATGGACCACCGTGACCAGTTGACATATTTATAGGAGTAAAGAATTTTACAACAAAATTGCAGTACTTAGTGGTCTTGGTTATTGACTACATTTCTAAATTTAACTCACATAGGCAGGGTTTATTTTAATAAAAGGCACGGGATTACTTGACTCCATTGGAACTTGTTATGTTGAAATATGTATCGTTGCACTTGCAAGAAATGATTAAGAGAGTCGTCATATTAGAAAATCGATCTGTGAAGTGTGAACATTGAGTATCTGTGGATATGTCGAACCTGTTTCGCCAAACTTGGGGTTATATAGACCGCCAACCGTGTGGTATTTAACGGGGTTGAAACTTACTGTAAGATCACAAGCCATTTCCTCCTGAACTTCAAATATAATATGCAGGTTCAGAGATCCTGATGGTCGACGAGATTCAGCTAGTGCTTTCCATTTGTTTCGATCCTTGTTCCATAAACTGACCATCTTTTCCGCCATGTAGCCTCGGAGATGGATCGTATAGTACAGCTTGTACTGGAAGAAAATAATCGGCTTCTTACTCAGATAGACACAAATATTCAAGCATTTCAGGTCAGTCCTTCTTTTCATGTGAAATTACTTGTACAGCAGAATGCAGGAGTTCCATGATTTTCTCTGACAGCCATCATCTGGAGTGTTGTTTTTTATGAATGGGTTTCATATCGATTGTCTTATTTCTTCCAGGCTCAAAATAACATCGATCTCTTCAATCGCGTGCGAAGGAACATTGATGGCCTCTTGAAAATGTAAACATATTATTCCACCTATGATCAATGCATAATTCATTAGCAGAAATATTAAAGCTGTGCTTGTGAAGAACAAGAATCCCTGCCTCTAATGATGCTTCTTCTATAAACAGCATGAGCCAAATGCCGGGAAAAATGAGTCAGATGCCTCAGTTGGGAGTTGCGGTGAATGAAAACCTTGCCAGTTACTTGCTCCCAGATCTTACAATGGTAAGTTCTTCCAGGTGCTGTCACTACTTGACACTCTCTTATCACAAACCAGTTTGAGGTTGTGCATTTTACCTAGTGATTTCATATCCTTTCATGAACTGCTTTGGAGTTCGAAATGCACAATTTTGTGTTGTTCTTGATCTAGTAAACCAACTTACCAAGTAACCTTTCTCTCTAGGCACAAGTTCTTGGAAATAGCCATTTGAAGGAGGAGCCAAGAGGATGGTGAGTCGCAGCCAAAGCAGGTCACAGATGAGGAAGATACTGAAACTTCATCGGTAGTTCGGCGAGTTATAGGAAGATAAATACTGCTTCAGCATGTACACCAGATGGCGACGAATAGAGTCACCAAGGAACCTTGTTTCCTCTATCTGGAAGCAAAGGAGAGGCGAGTGGTGACTGAGGAACCACTCTGCATTGCATTGCGACAAGCCTGAATATTGGTGGCTGAACATTTGATCGAGCAGTGATGGTTTCAAGAAATTGTAGTTTTTCTCGTCCTGCTGCACCTGCAAATGTTGACTCTTTTTTTGGGTTTCTCCTCCAGAGAGTAGAGTAAATACAAGAAGCTAATAAGAACTAGCTACATAGCAAAAGAAGTGCCTTTTTGCCGGTCCATATTTATTTTCTCCTTGTATGCAAACGTAAATCCGGATGTCTAGTTTGTCTATCCAATCTCTCCCTCTATCCTAGACGATCGAGCCAGTGCAAAATCTACAGGATTCTGGCAAAAATCTGGTCAATGGCGGCCACAATGTTGCCGTAGCATTCCTGGACTTGGAGCTCATCCTTGTCTCTGGCCGCATAGTCCAGCTGCGCGCACAAGAGCAGAGCAATGTCAGCGCGCCATGAGCAATGTCAGAGGCTGAAAAGGCAGATTGATCTGTGTGAGATCCCCTACTCTGGTGACGTTGTTGAAGAGGTCGGAGTAGAGTCTCCGGAGCTCGGGGCGCTGGCCCGGCGGCCTCGCCTGGATGATGGCGTACAGGTCCTGCTTGAGGTTGGCGGCGCTGGCCCGCAGCGCCGTCTGCAGCTCCCGCCACGACCTGGCGTCGATGTACTGCTTGACGCGCACCAGGTTCCTCGCGTGCGTCCTCACCACGGCCTCGGCCTCCTCGCTCGACTGCTCCGGGATGGTGATCCGAAGGTCTAGGTCGAACGCGCCCGCGATGCCCGCCGGCAGCAGCTGGGACGCGAGGAGCGCCGTGCCGGCCGCCGCCGCTGCCGCAAGGCTCCTTCTGCCGCTGCTGCTACTGCTGCCGGTTGGTTCCTGCGGGTGGTGGTGGCCATTGCTCGGGGGCTTAGTGGTGGGTTTGTTAGGAGAGCGCGAGATGCTTGCGGCGAGTGATTGGATGGCGAGCTGCAATGCCATTGCCATGGCGGAGTCTTTCCACCTTGGTGGAATCTTGTTTGGTTCTCCATTGGTTCAGGTGTGCACGGCATAGTAGCCATGTATTCCGAGGATAAGGTTCGTCACGTTCGCCTGGAGCTAATCTGGCGGTCGTCTGCTGTTTAGACGAATTGCCATGGGTTTAGGTTTAGTTGCTGGGTTTTTCTTTTACTGAATTGCTGATTTTTTTTAGCATAATCAGACTTTATTGCTCAAATAACTGTCATATCATTTACAAGATGGTGAGAAATAAAGTCAGGGATGATAGCATCCCAGGAACTAGAAGAATTCGATCTAAAAGACTGTTTTGCTAACTCATCAGCCACTTGGTTTGCTTCTCTGAAACAATGCTTGAAGGCGATCTTTGCAAAGCCGATGGAGAGTTGCTTACATTCAGCAACAACTGCAACATCTGGTCCTTGGTAATTATCCATTAGCTGAATTGATTCCACCGCAAAGGTGCAGTCTGATTCAACCTCCGCTCTCATACATCCCATATTGGCAAGAAGATACATTCCATTTCGTATAGCAAGAAGTTCAGCAGCGTCCACATCTCGTACATTGGGTATAAACCAGGAAGCAGCAGCAATGAAGTCGCCATGTTCATCACGAATAACTGCTCCAGTCGCTCTTGACAATGTGTCGACGTGAAAAGATGCATCAACATTCACCTTAACCATGTCATGAACAGGCTTCTTCCACATATGATCGCCTGGCCTAGCTGTCAGTTTGGGTGGAGAAACCAAGCAACAACCGAAGTCAGTTCAGCTACCGGGAGTCATGTATTATCGATGTATTCTTCAGTAGGATTTCCATAGTAATTGACCCAGACCTGTCTTGCTACTGAATTGCTGGTTTGTTGTTCGCTTGGAATTTCGGATGTGTTTCCCTGTTTTGCTATAACTTTTGTATAAAACTTGATGACGTTTTCTTCAATGGAAATCGAGGAAGAGGATCATTGTTTCAAAGAAAAAAAGATGAATTGCCCGCTGTAGTTTTTCTTCTTTTCCTCGGACACACACGAGAACGCTTGTCATATTCCATGAGAGCGTCTCCGGATGGTCTAATTGTTTTTAGGAAAATCTTGTAATCTATTAATAGTATGCAACCGAGGAAAACAACCCATCTTCTGCATCTCCCACGAAACCTGGCCGTCTCCTCCTCTCCCGCAGTTGTCATCACTTGTAGGGATGCCTTCTCGTGCGGTGATCTCTCGGGGAGGGGAGCTCTCCAATCACGAGGCACAACAACCTCGAATGGTGCGACACCCTCGATGGAGCATGGATGCGGGGCGAGGATTCCGAGTGTCCTAGGTGGTGGTCTTGCTGCGTGGGTAGCAGTGGACGACACGAGTGGTTGTGTGTCGTGATGGGCTTCCGATGCCTAAATCTGAGAATGGTGGCTTGTCGGCTGGTTGATGGTGGCAGCGACAAAGCTACAACGACAACGACGACGCGAAGATGCGTAGTGGCGACCCAGGGATGGTGCTGCTATGAAATGTGGTGGCCACGGAGTTCCCGATGTTGTTGTGACTGACGACCTCTGCCATAGGATTTTTCTGAAGCATGTGTGCGTGAGATGGTTCCCGAAGATATTCGGCTCTCTGTGCTCTGTGACAATTCTCGTAGATATGATTGTGTGGTGATATACATATCAAGGATATGTGTGTGGCCGGCTATCTCTGGGCATGAGTGCCATGCAATCGTTCAGATTTCAGTTTTCCGTTACCATGGCGTTTGGATGCCTTTCCTTGCAGCTTCATCTTCCAAGGGTGGCGGCAAAACATGGTGTCTTCGGCTTGGTTGTTCTCTTTGCACGCTGGATCGTGAGCCAATTGAAAACCATAGGTATAACTTTCAATGGGTGCATCTGACAATGGTGGTGTTTTATACGTTGTGTCCTTGTTGAAGGCATTGCTTTCAAGTCTGATTAGACATGCTCTTCAAGGTGAAAACCCAATATCTCACATGTAATGGTTGGATGCCGCGGCGGTGGAGCTATATCATTGTTACCTTCTTGAAGTTGTTATTTTCGGAGAACCTTTCTTGCAGCTTGTGTGTTGTCAAGGATGGTGGATGGTGTTGCCACTGATTTGTTGCAAGTCATTGGTTGTATCGATTACTTCTTCTTCTTCTTCCTTTTATCATTTTGGCTGTGCGCATCCTAGATGCCCCCGACAGCTAGACCACCGAACCCAAGACGAGGCACAAGAGGCGTTGGTGGGGGCCCAGAGTCTTTTCCAAGAGATACCCATCAAGTAAACATGACCTTTGGGGACTTAAATCCAAGCACACACATAGAAGAAGACCGATAGGGAGGTCTACACTCTCATACCCGGCATACAACAACACCTGGATTGGTCCAACTCCGCGATCTCTTTCGACAGGTCCAACCAAACATAGTTCATCCAAATTCCTAGCAAGTCTGCTCTAGTATTTGATTCAATAATCAAAGGATGCCAACTCACAAAGGTACTCGTGCATCTCGGGAGAGGCATCAACATCATCTACGCAGATACAATGAGAAAAATGGGCCTTCCTCTGACCGGCCTCCGGCCCTTGCCAACACACTTCTACGTCATCATCTTAAGAAAGAAGGCAGAGCTGCTTGGACAAACCTTGCTGGAGGTCATATTTTGACCTAACATTATGTATTGCAGAGGGAAATGTTTCTCAAATTATACCTATAAAGCTAGCACAAATCTCAATGGATGGCAGATGATTTGCCGTTACATACCCTTGCCGGTAGGTTTACCATTTTTCGAGGAGCAGATGCAGTGGTGGTCCCGAGTTGACTAGAAGAGAGGGATGCGAAGCTGACAAGGAAATAACTAAGAAACCTCTCATGCAAAAATAAAAGGGAAACATTTGTAACCGGCTGGCTGGCGGAAGTTTTGGCCGGTCGCGCATGCTTCGTGGATCGAGGCAAATCCAACAGACCATTACTTGTCAGGATGCTGCTGGATTAAGTCATGTTAGCCCACTCCTCACCACGTATACCTTATATTTTTGCCTTTGTTCTTCCTCCATTCTCATCCGCTCTCCTCCGCTACTCCTTCCCGTCATTTTCTACCACAGTGAAACCACGCCGAGCTACCGGTGTTGCAGGGGTGTGGCGAGGTATGCTACAAGGGGGCGACAATGCTGCATGTCAAGCACCTCAAGGACGAGCCTCCACTTTTTCCCATTGCTGCCACACACACACCACTGTGAGGTCTACAAAATA
>NC_057798.1:569251009-569482710 GCF_018294505.1 Triticum aestivum
ACCTTTGCTCATGAGAGTGTTGCAACCCCCGAGAGCAAGATGCTACAAACGGTCGCTAGTGATGCTACATCCGATAGCGAGGGATGCTACGTCCGACAAACTTTTTGCTGGAACCAACTACTGGAGTTCGTTGTGGAATTTTGTTTTGCTAGAACCGGCATTTGGTTTTGCTACTATAGGTGACTTCATTTGCTACTACCGGTGATGGCATTTTTGTGCTACATCATTCATGAAGATGATGCAACCCTGACAACCTTTTTTTGCTGCAACCACACAACCTTTTGCTACCACTGGCGATGGTTTTTGTTACCACCATATGCAGATGTGATTGGCGCCTTTTTTTTGCTACAACTGTGTCGTTTTGTTTTGCTACAACCGCCAACCACAAAAGCTACAACCGGTGAGCATTTTTGCTACTAGGGCGATGGGGTAGCGGCACCAGCAAGTTTTTTTTGCTAGAACTCGCACACTTTTTTGCTACGATCGGCCGATTTTTTTGCTGCAACCGACAATGCGAGGGAGAGTATAGTTTTTTTTTGCAAGCTCATCGGAGGAGGTGCTGCGACCGTGGACCGTCGCCACCGGAGCTGTGACCACCACCATCGAAGCTGCGATGGTCGTCACGGGGAGCTGCAACCATGGGGACACACATTTGTATGCACAGAGCCGATGAGAAATACAGGGGATGATGGAGGTGAGGGCAGCAGACGAGATGCGTCAGGCGGTGCTTTCAGGCTGATGTGTGCTCGTCCATGGCAGGGGGGGGGGGGGTCGTGCGGCTGTAAATCGATCGAAGTTGTGGGTGTAACTGAAAGTGCAACTAATCCCTGGGTGGTTTTGGTAATTCTTAACAACATATAGTTCATTGAACTAATGCCATTTCAAGATAATCATTCAGAAAGTTCAATGTTTGGCATGGCATGGACTAGAATGTGGACCCCTCAAAATGCAAACGACATATATTGGCAACAAGCTCAAGACTCTACATTTCCATTTTAGTGATCCAAGATCACATTGAGTCCATAGGAAAGCCAATACTATTAAAAGGGGATGATGTGTTGCTTAATGAGTTATTTGCTCAAAATGCTTTGTGGTATGCTCCAAAACCCTCAACCACTTTCTCACATCCACATATGTCCTAAACCTAAATGTCAAACTCGGCCCCACCAATTTGATCTATCCGGCGCCACTGAGTTTCACTTGACATAGCCACTGCCACAAACCTTAGTTACTTCGGTCTCACTGATAGGGATCTCGGTCTCACCGAGATGGGATTGCAAACTCTTTGTTTCCCCTTTGTAACATTTCAGTTTCACCGAATGAGCAAATCGGTCCCATCGAGTTTGCATTGAAAACTCAATGTTTCCTTTTTGTAACACTTCGGTCCTACCAAAGTGAGCGAATCGGTCCCACCGAGTTTGCCTGACCAACTCTCTGTGTACCTATTTGCTAAAATCGGTCCCACCGAGTTTATGCGATCGGTCACACTGAGATTACATTATGCCCTAACCCTAGCATATCGGTCCCACTGAGATAACTATATCGGTCCCACCAAAAGTCCTAACGTTCACATTTTGAACTAAATCGGTCTGACCAAGTTTGCTGATTCGGTCCCACTGATTTTGGGAATCTGTGTGTAACGGCTAGATTTTGTGTGGAGGCTATATATACCCCTCCACCCACTCTTCATTCGTGGAGAGAGCCATCAGAACAAACCTACACTTCCACTACTCATTTTCTGAGAGAGAACCATCTACTCATGTGGTGAGGCCAAGATATTCCAATCCTACCATATGAATTTTGATCTCTAGCCTTCCCCAAGTTGCTTTCCACTCAAATCATCTTTCCACCATAGCCAAATCTGAGAGAGAGAGAGAGAGAGTTGAGTGTTGGGGAGACTATCATTTGAAGCACAAGAGTAAGGAGTTCATCAACAACACACCATATATTACCTTTTGGAGAGTGGTGTCTCCTAGATTGGTTAGGTGTCACTTGGGAGCCTCCGTCAAGATTGTGGAGTTGCACAAGGAGTTTGTAAGGGCAAGGAGATCGCATACTTCATGAAGATCTACCCTAGTGAGGCAAGTCCTTCGTGGGCGATGACCATGATGGGATAGACAAGGTTGCTTCTTTGTGGACCTTTCATGGGTGGAGCCTTCTGTGAACTCGAGCAACCGTTACCCTCCGTGGGTTGAAGTCTCCATCAACATGGATGTACAATAGCACCACCTATTGGAACCACGCCAAAAATCTCCATGTCAACATTGCGTTTGCTCCCTCCAAACTCCCCCCATTTACTTTCTTGCAAGTTGCATGTTTTACTTTCCGCTGCTCATATACTCTTAGCATGCTTGCTTGAATTTTATTGTGATTGCATGACTTGTGCTAAGTTGCTAAAATCTGCCAAGAACTAACATTGGGAAAATGTTAAGCTTTTATTTGGTAAAGTAGTCTAATCACCCCCCCCCCTCTAGACATACTTTCGATCCTACAAGTGGTATCAGAGCTTTGGTCTCCATTTGCCTTGATTTCCATAGCTTTGGTGATCATAGCCTTGGTTTCACAACCTAGGAGAGTATGGCATCTAGCGAGGGAAATTACCACCGTAGAGGTCCTTACTTTGATGGTACTAATTTTGCTAGTTGGAAACATAAGATGAAAATGTGTATTCTTGGATACAACCCCGCCGATTGGGCTATTGTGTGTATTGGCTTGCAAGGTGAATTCTTCAATGGGAGAGAACCAAACCGTGAAGCTACCACGAAAGAATTGAAGATGTTGCAATATAATGCTCAAGCTTGCGATATCCTCTTCAATGGATTGTGCCTCGAAGAATTCAACAAAATCAGTCGTCTTGAGAATGCAAAGGAAATTTGGGATACTTTGATTGATATGCACGAAGGTACCGACTCCGTCAAGGAATCCAAGTTGGATGTGCTTCAAAGTCAACTTGACAAGTTCAACTGAAGGATGGTGAAGGTGTCGCCGCAATGTACTCTAGGCTTGCTCTCATCACAAATGAGATAGCCGGCTTAGGAAGTGAAGAGATGACCGACAAATTCATCATCAAAAAGATCTTGAGAGCCTTGGATGGAAAATATGCTACCATGTGCACATTGATCCAAATGATGACAAATTACAAAGATCTCAAGCCAACCAAAGTCATTGGAAGAATTCTTGCTCATGAGATGTCACTCAAGGACAAAGAAGAGCTTCACAACAAGTCTAGTGGTGCTTACAAAGCCTCATGGTGATGCTCCTACATCATCAAGTGAGAAACAAGTCTTCAATGAAGAACTGAGCTTAATGGTGAAGAACTTCAACAAATTCTACAAGAGTAGAAGCAAGGAAAGAAGTTCCAAGTCAAGGTCCTACAATGACAAAAGATCTTCTAGTCGTGAGCGAAGCTGCTATAATTGTGGAAGACCCGGACACTACTCCAATGAGTGTATGGCTCCCTATAAAAGAAGAGAAGACTCACCTAAAAGAAGAAGCAAAAGGGAAGAATCACCTCCAAGAGAGAGAAGGAGTAGAGATGATCGTTATGAACGAAGAACCTCTCGAAGAAGCAAGGATTCAGAAAGGAAGGACAAGTCATCGAGGATCTACACAAAACGAAGACATCAAGCTCATGTTGGTGAATGGGTATTCGGCTCCGACTCCGACCACCACTCCGAGAGAAGTTATCCGACTCCGAATATACTCAAGATGAATTTGTTGCCGGTCTAGCACTTGTGTCAACCAACTCCTACGACATATTTGACTCACCAAATGAAGGAATTGGGAGATGCTTCATGGTTAAAGGCCCCAAGGTAACACACCCCAAGTATGTTGATTTCAATAGTGATGAAGATGACTTGCTAGGTGATGATGATTTACTTGTTGACAACTCTAGTGATGAGTACTATGATGAAACATCAATTAATAATGATAAAACGAATGACAATGATAAGGAGAAGATTGAGCGTCTAACTAAAGAACTAAACACTCTTAAGTTAGCTCATGAAACTACTTTAGAAGATCATCGAGGACTTTTAAAAACTCATGAGAAGTTACGCTTCAAAAAACTCAATCTTAAGCAAGAGCATGAGTTATTAAAGGCCATGAATGATGATCTTCGGAAGAAAAGTTTTTCTTACATTGCCAAGCATTTATTCTTGTCTACTCACATGCCACAAGTAAAGTCTAGCAACAAGAAAAAGAAAGATTCTTCTTCTAGTAGTAACAATAATCATACTAAATCCAATATTGTTGCTTATAGTAGTTCTCTTGATTCTACTAATGATTCTCTTAGCAAAGTTACACTTGAGCAACAAAATAGCTTATTGAAGGGAATTATAGAGAAAGGTGTTTAAAAAGCCTTGCCGGAAGTAAGCAATTTGAGGAAATTGTATGCAAGCAAGGAAGGCACCGGAAGAATCAAGGTGTTGGTTTTGAACGAAAGTTCAATGCCAATGGAGTTGAGTGGAAAGAAGATCAATCACCAAGACGAAGTTTGTTCCTCAACAAGATAAGTATGACCCTACTTCCTTCAAGAGGACAGAAGCTTAAGATGATCTTCCACTACAAGACCACAAGCTAAAAGGCAAGGACAAGCTTCAAGAAGAGATTGATGCATTTGAAGATGCTCCGAAGGCCTTGGTCAAGTGGGTTCCCAAGACTACATCGAGTTCTACTTCATCAAGTACATCTACAACTCCAAGGATTCCCATCAAGATGATGTGGATCCCGAAGAAGAAGAAGAACTACAGAGTTCGTGAGGGTGACTCCGCCAACATACTTCACTCATATTTATTTTGGCAAGGACAAGTACAAACAACTTCCACTCTTGCACTAGTTCAAGGAGTCACAAACCCTCTTGTTGGTAAGACAAGGGACAAGGTAACCTAATGCTTTCATGGACATCATCATGTGTGTGCTTCACTCTATGTCTATAGATATCCTTGTTTGTTCCTTGTGGGACTAACCCATGTAGGTATTGAAAGTGCAACTCACTCCAATGGATTGCTTCAAATGATCTACATCAACAATGAGCATCCACATCTTCGATATCTACATGAAGTCATCATCGACAAAACCCAAGGTTAGTTTATCCCTCTTAGGGGGAATATCACATCTAGGGGGAGCTTTACTCTAAGAATTGAGCTAAAGCAACTCTAATGGTGTGAACACAACAATGCTTTATGTAAAAGTGGTAACCCCACTTGTGCTTAAATGATGAGTATGACCTATGATCAAATGTTCTCATTTGACTCCTAAGTCAATATACACATATATAGATGACCTAGTCATCGCCAATTGCTTGATAGATGCTAGAGTGATTGTGCATGCTTTGCCACATATTTCATTTGCCATTTTATTGTGTGAGCATGTTGGTTGCATACTTTTTCTCATTCGAGGACATCCATTTGTTGCTTTAATTGTTTGGAATTTCTTCTTTTTGCCAAATGGATGGACAAGAATGCCTAAGAACTCCCTCTAGCTATCTATGCTTTTCTCTTCTCAAACTCTATTCATGCTACATCACAAAGTTTGATCTAAGTCAAATTCAAACCCTCTGTGTGAGGAGCACTCGGAGTCCCGTTTTGTCGTAGACTTAAAACTTCCAAAACCTCACTGTGTATTTTGGCCTGACCGACTCCTCCATTTCGGTCACACCGAGTTCACTGGATTGATCAAGTTTCAATCTCGGTGCAACCGATTAAAACCTTTCGGTCTCACCGAGTTGTAGTAATCGCTTGCGATTTTGCATCTCGATGCCACCGAGTTGTTCCACTCGGTCACACCGATAGTGTCAGGATATAAATACTGATGGGCCAGATTTTGGAAATCACTTCAAAACCCAGTCGCCCGCGTGTGTCCTGGTTTGCCTCTCAAGTCTCCGGATCGTCACCTCGTCGCCAGCGACCTCCCGCCGCTGGTCTCCGCCGCCGTCAACGGATTTCTTCGCCGCTGTTGTCGCCGTAGTGAACTCATCGCCGAACTAGGGTATGAGTTCGACCCCTTGTGCACTCCTTTTACTTCCGATTCTACGCACAAGGTCAATGCCATGTTCTATTCCACGTATGAGATCGATCCATCCACAGAGAATCTCCATTAGACTAGATTTGAATTGAAAATTTAGGGATAGGTTTCCGCCGGACTCATCCACTGATTTGGCTTAGGCCAAAGCACAAGTGATTTTCGATCTGACCGAAAGTTGCAAATCTGTGTGACCGTTACCAGGACTTTGTGAAACCCTAGCAAACTCGGAGTCACCAAACTAAGCCTTGGTCTGACCGATTCCACATGTTTAGACTCCAAAGTTGCTTCGCTGTCACCGAGTTTTAGAAATCAGTAGCTCCGAAATGCTTCCTGTAGAAAACTAAAAAATAAGTTTTTGACTCATTCCTTTTGCAAAAACTCTGCACTTTGTGATTCTCATCTACTCTACCTCATCTACATATATTCACAGGGACAATTCTCATTTTGCTGTGCAGAATGTCTAACCAGAGTGATAGCCAGAACAAGTCAGCAGAGCAAGTGCACATGAGTGAGGGCACTAGTCCCTCCAGCAGTTCTGATGATGGCAGCAGGAGCACTCCAAGAAACTTGCCCAAGGCAGCAACAAGGACAAGGAAGAAGAGAACCTCAGATTCAGAGGATGATAACTATGTGGCTGCTGAGTAGGAAGTTAGCTCCAAGAAGAAAGTGCTGAAAAAGGAATATGGAACTACTTCTGCAACAAAACCTGGAATGCAGAAGAAGGCACCTGCCAGGAGAGTTCCCATGTCAAAGGCCAGAACTTCCACTCAGGAAACTATGGTCTTCTCACTTGAGCCAAAAGCAGGTGATGAAGGGAAGAAGAGGGTCACAAAAACAACAGCTAAAGTGATTGGAAATCCTTCAATGAGGAAGGATTCTAAAAGTGAAGAGGAAGAGGAAGAAGAGGTTGCTGCTCAAGCACCTCCTACAAAGGCACAAAAGCTGATGGGGGATGCCACCAAGTCTAGGGCAGCTCCTTTAAAGCCCAAGACAATCCCAAAAGCTCCAGCTCAAGCTCCAACGAGAAGTACCAGAAATATACCTGCTACAGAGAAGAACAAGGCCCCAGTGCCTGAAGCTGCTGAAGAAGCTGAAGCCCAAGTGCTTAGAAAGCTCAAGCCCAAGATTCCAGACCACAATGACAGTCACCCAGTGGCTGAAAATATGAAGTAAAGAAAGGATGCTGGTCTCAAGAAGTGGAGACAAGCTGATCCTTATGCTGTGAGGAGGAGGACTGCAGTGGACTACAAGTTCCACACCAAAGAGCAACAAGATTTCTATGAGACAGTATTGCTAGACAAGAAACCCATAGTCAGTGATATGAGATGGGTGGACTGGAAATTCATTGATGCTAATGCTGATCATTTCCCAGGAGTGCATGAAAGCTCCAAAGCTAATGGTGTTCATGAATTTGTTGGTCAGAAGCTCACCAAATGGAATGATGAGCTCATTATGCAATTCTACTCAACAACTCACTTCTATCCAGATGAAAGAATTGTGTGGATGACAGAAGGAAAGAGGCACCAATCAACTGTTGATGAGTGGGCTAGGCTCATAAATGCCCCTGAAAAATAAGAACATCATATAGATGTGTATACTGAGAAGAATAACGATCACAACACCATGGCCAATATGTATAAGAAAATTCCAGATGAGGCCTTGGAAACACACAAGTTTGGATCAGTCTACTATCCGCTATCTGGTTTGGCCACTATAAACACTATTTTGAGGCACACTTTGTTGCCCAAATCTGGAGATCACAGGATGATCAGAGGCCATTCCATCAACTTGCTGCAGTTGTTTGATGTTGTGCCACAGAAATTCAAGGTCATGAGCCTGATTGTAGAGATAATCAAAAGGACAACAGCTGGCCAGAAGAGATCTTGTGGATATGCTCCACACATCCTAGAGCTAATCAATTCCAAGATGAAGCAAGGAGTGTATCTTTTGGACAAAGAACACCTTCCTTTGTTGCCTAAATTTGAGGACAACACAGTTGTCATGGATGCTAATGATCCATCTTTAGTTGCAGCTCATGAGAAGAAGGAGAAGGCCAGGGTAGCAAAAGCAGCAAAGATGCCAAGTGCAGCAGAGGCTTCAGAAGTCTTTCTCAAGTCCAAACAAGACCAGCTTGGGTTTTTGATTCAATCAATCCCGAGGGTTGAGAAAGGACTAGCTACCCTGACTCAGAACCAGGAGAGCTTGGAGAGGATAATAGAGACAAAATTCTATGATCTGTACTTGAAAGTAATTGAGATTCACACAGCCGTTGAAGAACTCCAGAAAGAAGCTCAGGAGAGAAAGGGCAGAGCTACTACACAGGTGTTCCACAGGGTGCCTAGGGCACAGAGGTCTGCAGTAGTGCCAGTGACAGACACTAGAGCTACAACTTCAGCACCTGCAGCCACAGCTCTTGTTGCCCCTCCAGTGGAACCCCTCCAGCTCCAACAACATCTACAGAAGCATTCGTCCTTGGAGTCATCTCAACACCACCTCCTGAAGATCAAGCCTAGAGAGACGCATAGCACTATGCATTTTCGAGTTTTTGGTAACTTGTTGCCAAAGGGGGAGAAAGTGTATAGATCATAGGCTTCGGAGAGAGAGAGAGTTGTATGTTTTTGTTACTTATTTGCTTCATTTGCTTGTTTGAGATACATTATGTCTGTGTGGGTGAGATACTTTGTATGATCATGTGCTTGATCATATCACTATTTATGATTATGCTTGGATGTTGATATTATCTATCTCATGTATGATCATTCACTTTGCATTAGTGATGAGTGCTTGTTCTTACTTATTATCATTTTGAGTGCTCCACCATGATGTATGTGACATGAAAGAATAACCCATGATCCTAACATATTGTGCATTTGTAGTCCAAAGCAAATTTTAACAATGCACAAATTTAGGGGGAGCTCTTACTTATCACATACTTCTCAAAGCGACAATGTACTTCAATTCTTATTAGCATTTGTCTAAGCTCTAATCTATATGTTGTCATCAATTACCAAAAAGGGGGAGATTAAAAGTGCAACTAATCCCTGGGTGGTTTTGGTAATTCTTAACAACATATAGTTCATTGAACTAATGCCATTTCAACATAATCATTTCAGAAAGTTTAATGTTTGGCATGGCATGGACTAGAAACGTGGACCCCTCAAAATGCAAACGACATATATTGGCAACAAGCTCAAGACACTACATTTTCATTTTAGTGATCCAAGATCACATTGAGTCCATAGGAAAGCCAATATATTAAAAGGGGATGAGGTGTTGCTTAATGAGTTACTTGCTCAAAATGCTTTGTGATATGCTCCAAAACCCTCAACCACTTTCTCACATCCACATATGTCCTAAACCTAAATGTCAAACTCGTCCCCACCGATTTGATCTATTCGGCGCCACCGAGTTTCACTTGACATAGCCACTGCCACAAACCCTAGTTACTTCGGTCTCATCGATAGGGATCTCGGTCTCACCGAGATGGGATTGCAAACTCTCTATTTCCCCTTTGTAACATTTTGGTTTCACCAAAATGAGAAAATTGGTCCCACCGAGTCTGCATTGCAAACTCCCTGTTTCCTTTTTGTAACACTTCGGTCCCACCGAAGTGAGCGAATCGGTCCCACCGAGTTTGCCTGACCAACTCTCTATGTACCTATTTGCTGAAATCGGTCCCACTGAGTTTATACGATCGGTCACACCCAGAGTACGTTATGCTCTAACCCTAGCATATCGGTCCCACCGAGATAACTATATCGGTCCCACCGAAAATCCTAACGTTCACATTTTGAACTAAATCGTTCGGACCGAGTTTGCTGATTCGGTCCCACCATTTTGGGAACATGTGTGTAACAGTTAGATTTTGTGTGGAGGCTATATATACCCCTCCACCCACTCTTCATTCGTCGAGAGAGCCATCAGAACAAACCTACACTGTCACTACTTATTTTCTGAGAGAGTACTACCTACTGATGTGTTGAGGCCAAGATACTCTAATCCTACCATATGAATCTTGATCTCTAGCCTTCCCCAAGTTGCTTTTCACTCAAATCATCTTTCCACCATAGCCAAATCTGAGAGAGAGAGAGAAAGAGAGAGAGTTGAGTATTGGGGAGACTATCATTTGAAACACAAGAGCAAGGAGTTCATCAACAACACACCATCTATTACCTTTTGGAGAGTGGTGTCTCCTAGATTGGTTAGGTGTCACTTGGGAGCCCCCGTCAAGATTGTGGAGTTGAACCAAGGAGTTTGTAAGGGCAAGGAGATCGCCTACTTCGTGAAGATCTACCCTAGTGAGGCAAGTCCTTCGTGGGCGATGACCATGATGGGATAGACAAGGTTTCTTCTTCGTGGACCCTTCGTGGGTGGAGCCCTCAGTGGACTCGCTCAACCGTTACCATCCGTGGGTTGAAGTCTCGATCAACATGGATGTACGATAACACCACCTATCGGAACCATGCCAAAAATCTTCGTGTCAACATTGCATTTGCTCCCTCCAAACTCCTCCCATTTACTTTCTTGCCAGTTGCATGTATTACTTTCCGCTGCTCATATACTCTTTGCATGCTTGCTTGAATTGTATTGTGATTGCTTGACTTGTGCTAAGTTGCTAAAATCTGCCTGTCGTGGTTCTAAGTCTGACAGTAGAATGGGGGGTAAGTATGAGAAGGCAAGGTCCTAGCTATGGAGTAGTTGTACACACGAGTGTTTAGCGAGTTCAGGCCCTTCTCTGAGGAAGTAACAGCCCTACGTCTCGGAGCCCGGAGGCGGTCGACTGATCTCTGTGTATATGAGTTACAGGGGTGCGAACCCTTCTACCAGTGGAGGGGGTGGCTTATATAGAGGACGCTAGGACCCCAGCCAGCCCACGTAGAGGAGGGTTAAAGTATATTAAGGCTGGGCGTTACTAGTAACGCCCTACATAAAGTGTCATCATGACCATTAAGACTATTCAATTACAGACCATTTGGATGCAGAGTAGATCCTGAACTTCTGATGGTCGAGTGCATCTTCATGGTCGAGTGTCTTCTAGCCAGTCGAGTGGAGTCTCCCTTGGTCGAGTGGAACTTCTCTTGGTCGACTGGAAGGTAGCTTCGGATACCATGCCAAGCATGGTATCCTAGATAGGTCCATGACCCTACCCTAGGTACATAACCTCATCATTAGCCCCCGAATGGATCGAGGTTCGAGTGAGGAAGGAGTTGACGATTTTCTCCGACTTGTTTACTGTACTTTGATTATGTCGTATCTTGGATCGGCGATTCTTCTTTCGGCGTTGGCGTCAACTTTTACTTCAGTCGCCATGATACATTCTTATCTTTTGTCGAGTGAACTTTTGAACTTTGGTGAACTTCCGAGCGATGGATCGCGGGAAGGATATCGTCTGACAGATTGATCTGCTGTTAGCGGATTTTGCGGGATCTGAAATTTGGGAAGCGCGCGAAGTGGGGCGATCCGCGGCAATTGGGTGGGATAAGGCATGGACGCCTCGATTTCCGTGCCGCCTTTTTCGCCACGTATCGTACGTGTGCGACTGTTTCAGGATGTGACAGATCTGCTCGGACCCACTCGTCAGCCACTCGGAAGCACCCTTCTATAAAGCGTCGGGGGTGAGTTTTTGAACAGTGCCTCCCCATTCTCCTCTCTTCCCTCTCTGCCTCCGCCCACGGTGCCTGCTCCTACCTCCGCCTTATCCACCTCTCGAGCGCTTCACCAGCGATAATGGTGAAGGAGAAGACGGCGGCTCTAGAGCGCGCGAAGAAGGCGACGTCGACGGGGCAAGCGAAGGGGAGACCGTCTAGTCGGGGTGGATCATCGTCGAGGTCCCGCCTGCCGAAGGGTTGGGTCCAAGGGGATTGGATCCGCTCGACCATCACTGGGAAAGACCTCGACGACCTGGCCGATGAGGGACTGATCCCCCATGGGTCAGCGAGGCTCCCGGGGTCCGAGTGTCAACCGCAGCCGCAGGAGGGTGAGTGCGTTCTCTTAGCCACTCACGTAGATCGTGGTTTTTCTCTGCTGCCGAGTGTGTTCTTCCGTGAGTTTCTGAATTTCTTTGGGGCGCAACTCCACCATTTCAATCCCAATTCCATCGCCTATCTTGCCGCCTTTGTGTCCATGTGCGAGAACTTCCTGGGTTGTCGACCGCACTGGGGTCTCTTCAAGCACATATTCACCTGTCGGTCGCAGACAGTAAAAAAGGCGAGTCCGGGTGATGAGAGGACCAAGGTTATACAGATGTGCGAGGGTCTTGGGATTCAGTTGAGGAATAAGAGCACTTTCCCGGCCATGACCCTTCCTGAGTCGGTCAGAGGGTGGCAGTCGACTTGGTTCTACTGCCAAGACGAGTCGACGCCGGGGCAGTCGACTGGTCTCCCTCCGTTCTCCGTGGACCGAGTGGACAAACCGTCTTCTCTGAAGGTGCTTCCTGAGGAGAAAGCCGAGGTAAAAATATTGGTGGAGTGCGTGGTCCAACTCGTTCGGGACGGAGTGACGAGCATGGATCTTCTGGAAGTCTTCCTTAGGCGGCGTATCCAACCGCTCCAGTACCGAGGCCACCCGATGTGGCTGTACTGCGGTACTGAAGACACCACTCGGGTCCATCCAGAGGCAGTCGACGACGCCACGCTGGAGAGGTGGGTGGCCGCCATCACAGGGAACAAGGACAACCCTCGAGGGGCGAGGAGGATCCCGCCACTCGACTGTACCTATACGCCGGACATGGTATGGCCGCTTATCTCCGAGTGTAATTTTGTTTTATCCATTCTGCTTTGCCGCGAATTGGTCGATTGATCTTTGTTTTGCTTTGTTGCTTGTCTGACAGGCCACCACTGAATTGTACTCGATGCCCAATGGGGCGCAGACGCCAACTGCGGAGGGGGAAGGAAGCAGGGGCGAAAGCCCGGAGGAGTGGGATTCGGATGCTGACGATGACGACAAGTGTGAGGAGGAAGAAGAGGAGGAGGAGGAGGAAGTTGCACCTCCCCGCTCGGAAAGACGCTCGAAGCTTGCCCATGATCCAGCGACTGAGCGGGGTAAGGGGGTCGCAACCGCTTCCCAGTCGACCAAGCGCCCTCGGACCACTTCTTCGGCGCTGACTGAGAAGGCTCCGAAGCAATCTCGAGTGGTACCGTCGAAGCCCGCAAAGGTCTTGCCGAAGATGAAGATGGTGATCCCCACTATCTCAGGGTAATGGTAGTTTTGAGCTTTCCCTGTTTCATGAACTTGTTCTTGGTCGACTCATGGGCCAATCGACTGACTTTTGGAACTGCGGCGCTGCTACTTCTGATACTTCGGCCAAGGCTGAAGACCACGAGATGGAGGATGCTGCTACCTCGCAACCTGGTATGATTCTTGTGATGCCGTTTTCAGTCGACTGACTTATTGTCTCTAATTTTGATTCTTTCTGCAGCTTCATCTAACATTGTTATTGACCTTCCTGACGACGACGACGAAGAACCACCGAGGCAAAGGAGGAGCAAGAAAACGCCTGCTGGCAAGGCGACTCGAGATGTGCCAGCACCCGAAACGTTGGTCGTGGAGGGGGACAATGTCACTCGACCCACCGTAACCTTCGCGGTGCCGTTGACAAGTGCTCGCCCTTCGTCATCGAGTGCTGTTCAACCCTCGCTTTTCTCCATCTACCCCGTTCCAGAAGACCAAGCCAGTGCTGCTAGAGAAGCAATACGCCAAGCAGGGGTCATGATGGAGCAAGTGAAGGCAATTCGAGAAGCCAGCCAGGCAGCCTATGACGCCAGTTCGGCACTCCAGAGTAATGTTCAGATCAGTCGGTCACTGCCTGTTCTTCTTTCTGAAATTCTTAGAGTCTGTCCTACACCCACTGGGTGTGTGTCGATTGAAATTCCAGGTTAGTGGGGGCACGCCGAGTGCACCCACTGGGTGTAGTCCCCAAGGCTATGGTGGACTGCTGGCAGTCGACCATAGTCTTTATGCTTTTGAGTTTTTCTTTACTCGACAAGGTCGAATAGATTCATAGACCGGTAGGGGCACGCTGAGTGCACCCACTGGGTGTAGTCCCCGAGACTGTGGTCGACTGCTGGCAGTCGACTATAGTCTAAAGAACATTGCCTCTTTTTTTTTGTTGGTCGACTGGTCGACTCTTGATGAAACTAGTGGGGGCACGCTGAGTGCACCCACTGGGTGTAGTCCCCGAGACTATGGTCGAATGTTTGCATTCGGCCGTAGTCTTAAAAACGCTATGATTTTTCCTTACTCACTCGGAAGTGAATTGTCTTTGACGTCTGTCGATTGGTTCTTTGTAGAAATCCTGTGACCTTGCGGCTCGTTATACTAAGTTGGAGAACAAACACATTCAGCTCGAGCTCGATCTGAAACTGGCCCAAGAGAACTTGACGAAGGCAAAGGAGGAAGCTAAAGGTATGCTTGGTGAGGCCTTTGACGACTGCCTTTGACTCTCACTTGTTTCCGAATCTAATCTCACTATAACTTTGTAGGCAAAGTGAGGGACGCCCTGAAGAAACAAGAGCTTGACTTGGCTGAGATGCAAAAAACTGCTTTAGAGAAGACCAGGCTAGCAGATGAGAAGCTGGCTTCAGTGACTAAGCTTGAAGAAGAAAACACCAATCTGAAAGCTGCTCTTGACGCTGCCAACCAGGAGGTCACTCGACTGAAAAGCAACAAGACCACCCTGAACGACAAGGCCAGTGAGTTGAAGAGAAAGAAGAATGATCTAGAGGCTTATCTGGGTGGACTCGCCAAGAAGTTGTGCCTCATGCTTGAAGGTAATCCTTTGTATCAAACAAATATTTCAATTGTAACCTCTGACTGTTTGTCTTGACTCGGTGGTTGTGCTTGCAGAATTTTGTCAGAACTTTGAAGAGGAGACTGGTCGACTGGAAGTAAACCTGGACCCCATCAACTCCCCTGTGAAAGATGAAGTCGCCATGAACGTACTCCGACTTGAATCTCGTGTTGCTGCCGTCATCGATTATCTCGCAAGGCTGAAGGTCGCAACTTCCCGCATTGACACGACACTCTGGCCAAGAGAGACACTCCAGAACGACCTCGAGTCTCTGATGACTCGACTGAACGAGGTCCCAAGTCGAGTGCAAGAGTGGAAGAAATCTTCAGCCAGGTGCGGCGCGGATGTTGCTCTATCTCTGGTCCGCGTTCACTGCAAGGATGCACGAGAGGAAAAGCTGGTGGCTCTCAGGGTGGCCAACACCAAGAAGCACGATTTCAGATCTTTCATGGAGACCTTCATTGCCGCTGCCACTCGGATTGCAGATGGAATTGATCTGGACGAGTTTGTGGCACCTTCCAGCCCTCCATAGGAGGGGTAAAAAAACTTCTGAGCTTGATACTTTAAATTTGCCTCGGTATGCCGAGTGAGTTTTGTAACCGACAAACCTTAACAGGCCTAGCGCCTGAGCACTTTCGGTTCCGTTAGGTGTTATCCGAACTTGGGTTCGTCGCTGAATATGTTTGCATTTGGTTTGAGGCGTCTTTTGCAGGTTAAAGCGAAGCGCTTATTGCCATCGACTTGTTCCCCAATTCACTTAAGCGAGCACTGGGCTGCAGCTAAGTCCCCGAGCGAGAGGTTTGACCTCCACTCGGTAGGATTTTTAGATGCTTAGGCGAGCACTGGGCTGCAGCTAAGCTCCCCGAGTGGGAGGTCTGCTCTCCACTCGGTAGGATTTCAGGCACTTAGGCGAGCGCTGGGCTGCAGCTAAGCCCCCGAGTGGGAGGTCTGCTCTCCACTCGGTAGGATTTCAGACACTTAGGCGAGCACTGGGCTGCAGCTAAGCCCCCGAGTGGGAGGTCTGCTCTCCACTCGGTAGGATTTCAGACACTTAGGCGAGCGCTGGGCTGCAGCTAAGCCCCCGAGTGGGAGGTCTGCTCTCCACTCGGTAGGATTTCAGACACTTAGGCGAGCACTGGGCTGCAGCTAAGCCCCCGAGTGGGAGGTCTGCTCTCCACTCGGTAGGATTTCAGGCACTTAGGCGAGCGCTGGGCTGCAGCTAAGCCCCCGAGTGGGAGGTCTGCTCTCCACTCGGTAGGATTTCAGACACTTAGGCGAGCCCTGGGCTGTAGCTAAGCCCCCGAGTGGGAGGTCTGCTCTCCACTCGGTAGGATTTCAGACACTTAGGCGAGCGCTGGGCTGCAGCTAAGCCCCCGAGTGGGAGGTCTGCTCTCCACTCGGTAGGATTTCAGACACTTAGGCGAGCACTGGGCTGCAGCTAAGCCCCCGAGTGGGAGGTCTGCTCTCCACTCGGTAGGATTTCAGACACTTAGGCGAGCGCTGGGCTGCAGCTAAGCCCCCGAGTGGGAGGTCTGCTCTCCACTCGGTAGGATTTCAGACACTTAGGCGAGCACTGGGCTGCAGCTAAGCCTCCGAGTGGGAGGTCTGCTCTCCACTCGGTAGGATTTTTGAATTGGTGGCGCAGCTCGGAAGGAGAGGGTAGCAGTCGACCTGCACCTCGTCCTCTGCGAACGATGTTGACTTGTAGTTAGGTGAGTTCTTCGATTGCAGCTAAGCCCCCGAGTGGAAGGCTGGCTTACCACTCGGTAGGATTTTACTTATCTTAGGCAAGTGCTTGTACTGCGGCTAAGCCTCTGAGTGGAAGGCTGGCTTACCACTCGGCAGGATTTTATTTATCTTAGGCGAGTACTTGGACTGCAGCTAAGCCTCCGAGTGGAAGGCTGGCATACCACTCGGTAGGATTTTATTTATCTTAGGCGAGTACTTGGACTGCAGCTAAGCCTCCGAGTGGAAGGCTGGCTTACCACTCGGTAGGATTTTATTTATCTTAGGCGAAACGGATTTCGTAGCTAAGCCTTCGTGTGGGAGACTGACTCACCACTCGGTTAGGATTTGTTTTTACAGACTTAGGCGAATCGGATTCGCAGCTAAGCCACCCACTGGGGGATTGTTTTATATGGACAAAAGTAATAACAATCACTGGGAAAACTATAAAGCTCTTGTCTTTGATAAATAAACTACAGGAGTACTTTTATTACAACTCATCCGAGTGAATACTTAAGTGTAAAAGGGGCGGAGAAGCTCCGCGTTCCAAGCTCGGGGCTCGTCGATCTGATGTTCGACATTGTAAAGACGGTATGCTCCATTGTGGAGAACCTTGGTGACGATGAAGGGACCTTCCCAAGAAGGAGCAAGCTTGTGTGGTTTCTGCTGGTCCACTCGGAGAACTAAATCTCCTTCCTGGAAGGCTCGACTCTTCACGTTTTTGGCGTGGAAGCGACGCAAGTCTTGTTGATAAATGGTCGATCTGATCAGAGCCATCTCTCTTTCTTCCTCTAAAAGGTCGACTGCGTCCTGCCGCGCTTGTTCTGCTTCAGCTTCGGTGTAGAGCTCGACTCGGGGAGCGTTGTGGAGAAGATCACTCGGCAAGACTGCTTCAGCTCCGTAGACCAAGAAGAATGGAGTTCTTCCAGTCGACCGGTTGGGTGTGGTCCTTAACCCCCAAAGCACCGAGGGAAGTTCGTCAACCCATGCACCAGCCGCATGCTTGAGATCACGCATCAAACGGGGCTTCAACCCTTTGAGAATCAAACCGTTGGCTCGTTCTGCCTGTCCATTCGACTGCGGATGGGCGACTGAAGCATAGTCGACTCGCGTGCCTTGAGACGTGCAGAAAGCTCTGAATTCTTCAGAATCGAAGTTTGACCCGTTATCAGTGATGATGCTGTGCGGGACTCCATATCTGAATATCAGTTCTCGGATGAAGCTGACAGCGGTACCAGCATCGAGGTTCTTGATGGGTTTGGCCTCAATCCACTTGGTAAACTTGTCGACTGCTACCAGCACATGTGTGAAACCGCTTCTTCCTGTTCTCAACGGGCCAACCATATCCAAACCCCATACAGCAAAGGGCCAGACAAGTGGTATGGTCTTTAAGGCTGAGGCGGGCTTGTGTGACATATTGGAGTAAAACTGACATCCCTCACACTTGTCGACTATCTCCTTCGCCATTTCATTCGCTCTGGGCCAATAAAAACCAGCTCGGTATGCTTTGGCCACGATGGTCCGAGAAGACGCATGATGGCCACAGGTCCCCGAGTGGATGTCGTTAAGAATCATTCGACCTTCCTCCGGTGTTATGCATTTCTGGCTGACTCCAGTCGCACTTTCTCTGTACAACTGACCTCTCATGACGGTGAAGGCTTTGGACCGGCGGACGATCTCTCGAGCTTCTTCTTCATTCTCGGGGAGTTCCTTCCTCAAAATATAGGCGATGTAGGGCACTGTCCAATCGGGAGTGATGACCAAAACTTCCATGATCAAGTCGACCACCGCTGGGACCTCGACTTCAGTCGGATCTGTGGCGCTTTTAGGCTGCGGGGCTTCTTCAGTGAAAGGATCCTCTTGAACCGATGGCGTGTAGACATGTTCCAAAAACACGCCACTCGGAATGGCTTCCCTCTTGGAACCTATCTTCGCCAAGTCATCGGCTGCTTGATTTTTCAGTCGGGGAACGTGATGGAGTTCTAACCCTTCGAATTTCTTTTCAAGCTTCCTCACTGCATTGCAGTATCCAGTCATGGCTGGGCTTCTCACGTCCCACTCCTTCATCACCTGATTGACCACCAAATCTGAGTCGCCGTAAACCATAAGGCGACGGACGCCGAGTGAAATGGCCATGCGCAACCCATACAACAGTGCTTCATATTCTGCTTCATTGTTGGAGGAATCAAAGTGGATCTGGAGCACATATCTGAGCTTATCTCCTCGGGGAGAAACCAAAACTACCCCAGCACCAGAACCATTTAACATCTTAGAGCCATCAAAGAACATGGTCCAATGCTCCGAGTGAACTTGAGTCGGCTGCTGCTGTTCAATCCACTCGGCAAGGAAATCTGCTATAGCCTGGGACTTAATGGCTTTCTTTGCCTCAAATTTGATATCAAGGGGAAGGAGTTCAATCGCCCATTTAGCCACTCGACCAGTTGCATCTCTGTTGTGCAGAATCTCTGACAATGGTGCGTCGCTGACGACTGTAATGTCATGATCAGAGAAATAATGGGCAACCTTCTTCATGGTCATGTAGATCCCATATACGAGCTTCTGATAATGAGGATATCTTTGCTTCGATGGGGTCAAAACTTCAGAGAGATAATACACTGGGCGCTGAACTTTGAAGGCTTTCCCTTCTTCTTCCCGCTCGACCGTAAGTACTGTACTGACGACTTGTCCTGTGGCTGCAATATAAAGCAACAGAGGCTCTTTGCTGATTGGAGCAGCAAGCACCGGCTGGGTGGAGAGCAGAGTTTTTAACTCGGCAAACGCTGCATCAGCTTCTGGAGTCCACTCGAACTTGTCTGCCTTCTTCATCAGTCGGTAAAGGGGCAACGCCTTTTCACCGAGGCGAGAGATGAATCGACTTAACGCGGCCAAGCATCCAGTAAGCTTCTGGACATCGTGCACACGCACAGGGCGTTTCATTCGGAGTATGGTGCCAACTTTTTCTGGGTTAGCATCGATTCCTCGTTCGGAAACGAGAAAACCGAGTAACTTCCCGCCAGGTACTCCGAATGTGCACTTTGAAGGATTGAGCTTGATATCATACCTCCTGAGATTGGCAAATGTTTCAGCTAAGTCAGTCAACAGGTCGGAACCCTTTCGCGACTTGACCACGATATCATCCATGTATGCTTCCACATTCCGACTGATTTGAGTGAGTAAACACTTTTGAATCATTCTCATGAACGTGGCTCCGGCATTCTTGAGGCCGAATGGCATGGTGATATAGCAGAAGCACCCGAATGGGGTGATGAAAGCTGTTTTGATTTCGTCGGGCCCATACAGACGGATCTGATGATACCCGGAATAAGCGTCTAGAAAAGACAATCTCTCGCACCCTGCGGTCGAGTCGACAATTTGGTCGATGCGAGGGAGAGGAAAATGATCTTTCGGGCAGGCCCGATTGATATGTTTGAAATCAATGCACATACGAAGGGAATTGTCCTTTTTGGGAACCATAACGACATTGGCGAGCCACTCGGAGTGGTATATCTCTCGGATGAACTCTGCTGCAAGGAGTCGAGCCACCTCTTCGCCAATGGCCTTTTTCTTCTGAACGGCGGACCGTCGAAGATGTTCTTTAACAGGTTTTGCCTTTGAATCGACTCTAAGGCGATGCTCAGCCAGTCCCCTGGGAACACCTGGCATGTCAGCTGGCTTCCATGCGAAGATGTCCCAGTTCTCACGGAGGAACTGGATGAGCGCTTCTTCCTATTTAGAGTCGAGTGTAGTGGAAATATGGGTCGGAGCTGCATTGGGGTCAGTCGGGTGGATGTGAACTGGCTTCGTCTCACCGGACGACTGAAATGCTGACTCTGTGGCGGGCTTCTTGGCCCGCAGTAAATCACTCGGATCTGCATTCTTCTTGTATTCCTCTAGCTCTATCACTGTTATCTGGTCATCCGCAATCTTTGAGCCTTTCTGGAAACACTCTTCTGCTTTCTTCCGGTTACCAGTGACGGTGATCACGCCTTTGGGGCCAGGCATCTTTAACTTGAGGTACACATAACATGGTCGAGCCATGAAGCGGGCGTAGGCTGGTCTTCCCAAGATAGCGTGGTAGGCGCTCTGGAAATCCACGACTTCAAATGTCAGCTTCTCTTTGCGGAAATGCTTCGAGTCGCCGAACACCACATCTAGAGCTATTTGGCCGAGTGACTCAGCCTTCTTTCCTGGGATGACTCCGTGAAAACTCATGTTGCTGGAGCTGAGCCTGGACATCGGAATGCCCATTCCCTTGAGCGTCTCTGCATACAGTATGTTCAACCCGCTGCCGCCATCCATCAATACCTTCGTCAGTCGAGTGCCTTCGACGACCGGGTCGACCACCAGTGCTTGCCTCCCAGGGGTGGCAATATGAGTAGGATGGTCCGACTGGTCGAAAGTAATGGGAGTTTGCGACCATCTCAGATAGTTTGGTGTCGCCGGTGCGACCATATTGACTTCACGGTTGATCACTTTCAGTCGACTTTTGCTCTCTACATCAGCAAAAATCATCAGAGTGGAGTTGACATGAGGGTACTCTCCATCACTGTCCTGCTTGTCCTCAGCCTTGTCCGACTCCTTCTCTTTGTCCTTCGGCTGTTTCCCTTGGAACTGCTGGATTAAGAGCCGGCACTGGCGAGTGGTATGCTTTGGGTAGATGAAGTTACCCTCTTCGTCTTTCTTCGTGTGGATATGACACGGCAGGTCCATCACATCATTACCCTCCTTATCTTTTACTTTCTTGGGGTTCCAAGATCCTTTGGGCTTCCCTTTAAATTTGCCCTGTGTCACGGCTAGAGCCTCTCCAGGAGCTGCTGGCTCGGCCTTCCGCTTTTGCTTCCGACTGGAGTTTCCTTTATCCGACTGACTCGGCTTGTACTTGCCGCTCCGGAGTCGGTCCTCTTCTTCGCCGTTGGCGTACTTGGTGGCTATTTCCATCATCCGACTCAGGGTCATGTCTCCAGTTCGACCAAACTTCAGGCTCAACTCTCTGTTCTTGACGCCCTCTTTGAAGGCGCAGACCGCTTGATGGTCCGACACATTCTCTACAGTGTGATGCAAAGTGATCCACCTCTGGATGTAATCCCTCAGTGTTTCACTCGACTTTTGTACACAAACTTGTAGCTCAGTCAGTCCAGCAGGTCGCTTGCAAGTTCCCTCAAACGTCCTGACGAACACTCGAGAAAGATCTTCCCAGGTGTAAATGCTGCTGGGAGCTAACTGATTCAACCATGCCCTGGCTGAACCTCCTAGCATAAGTGGCAAATGTTTCATGGCCACTTCATCATTACCGCCACCAATCTGAACAGCCACTCGGTAGTCTTCGAGCCAAGTTTCAGGCTTAGACTCTCCGGTGAACTTATTCACCCCAGTCGCCAACCTGAAGTTGGGGGTATCACTGCGGTTCTGATCGCTCTGCTAAAACATTCTGGACCTGAAACATGGACTCGGCTGCTTGTGGGCATATCTCTGTCATGACCACCTCTATGAGCTCTGTTTCGGTCGACCAAACCTTGCACGATGACGGATCTCGCGTCAAAGCCTGGCTCTCTAGGGTCGATTGGAGCTCTCCGCCCAACATTGAGCTGGCGTCTGTCATCTTGCTGTCGATGGGCGTTAGACCCACTTCTCGGAGGAGGAGTGGGCACTCGACGCCGGTCATCGCGATCAAATCGGTCATCATAGTGGTCCCGCCGGCCTTCACGTCCCATGCGCCTCGGAGGCGACCTTGGACTGTGAGCCGACTGAACTGTATTCGCAGCGACAGATCGACTGTGAATCCTGTTACGTGACTGTGACACAGCTGAATTCTGATCTCCTGCCGCCCGAAGCAAATCTCTGATCTGCATCAGGCCTCTTCCAGCCTCTGACTGAGAGGGCTGAATCGACTCCGCTATGCGGGTTGCAGCTGCCAAATTCTGAATTGGGGTTCGATATACCTGAGTTGGTTGCGGAAAGAGCTGACGTCGACTGGAGTTAGTCGCTCGCTGACGCGCACGCTCGTCGAGTGCTCGCTGAAGGTTCTCCAGTCGAGTGCGTTCAGCCAGGTTGGCTAAACGCGCCTCTTCCAGGGCGCGAGCCTCAGGTGTTTCTCCTGCAATGGGAGTATGCAGGGCATCCATGTTCCGGCGGCGAAGTTCTTCCCTCTGCTGGGAAGTGAGCGGCTCGGGTTGGTACTCTTCATGGGCTTGAGCAGGGTCGTCCTCGTCGTCCATCCCATCGCCGCGGGGGAAACCGGGAGGACTACGGGGCCCGTTGACCATCAGGACTTCCGCCGCCGGATCACTGCTATCGCACTCGGATGCAGTCTCTACGGAGCCAGTCGACAGGTCGAACAGGCCGTAGAGAGATTCGTCGGGCTCGATCGCCGCGACTTGGGTGGTGGCCGATTGGCGAGCCACTGCGTGTCTCACCCATCGCTGGAGCCTCGACCGACCGGAGCGCTTGCGCTGGCGGGAGACAGGGAGGGAGGATGGCGCAGGAGTCGACCGATACGGGGTCGACGGCTGCCGCAGCAAGACGCCGCGGACACACGCCCGAAAGTGCGTCGCCCCGCGGACGGGGAGCGCGTCGATGTCGAGTGGTGCCTCCTGGAGCCAAGCGGAGTCGTCGGCGATGAAAGTGAGCGCACCGAGACGGATCTCGTGGCCCTCGACCAGAGCTCCACCGGAAACCATGATGAAGGCGATCGGACAAATTGCAACTTCTCCAAAAAAGTCGCTAAGACACCTGCCCCACGGTGGGCGCCAACTGTCGTGGTTCTAAGTCTGACAGTAGAATGGGGGGTAAGTATGAGAAGGCAAGGTCCTAGCTATGGAGTAGTTGTACACACGAGTGTTTAGCGAGTTCAGGCCCTTCTCTGAGGAAGTAACATCCCTACGTCTCGGAGCCCGGAGGCGGTCGACTGATCTCTGTGTATATGAGTTACAGGGGTGCGAACCCTTCTACCAGTGGAGGGGGTGTCTTATATAGAGGACGCCAGGACCCCAGCCAGCCCACGTAGAGGAGGGTTAAAGTATATTAAGGCTGGGCGTTACTGGTAACGCCCTACATAAAGTGTCATCATGACCATTAAGACTATTCAATTACAGTCCGTTTGGATGCAGAGTAGATCCTGAACTTCTGATGGTCGAGTGCATCTTCATGGTCGAGTGTCTTCTAGCCAGTCGAGTGGAGTCTCCCTTGGTCGAGTGGAACTTCTCTTGGTCGACTGGAAGGTAGCTTCGGATACCATGTCCTTGGGCATGGTATCCTAGATAGGTCCATGACCCTACCCCAGGTACATAACCTTATCACTACCAAGAACTAAAATTGGGAAAAGATTAAGTTTTTATTTGGCCAAGTAGTCTAATCATCCCCCTCTAGACATACTTTCGATCCTACAGCGACTGACCCAAGTTGGACCGACGGACGGCTAGCACTAGCCAAAAGAAAATGATAACGGAAATACTAACGCCCACATGTGTGGGCATTTGCATCTCTCCCACACGCATGGATTAACATCGGTTTGAGTTTGCATGAATCTTGGCATGTTTTGCCAGATTTTTTATGTCACGTAGGATTGGGCTGGTGTGTGGGCATTCATCCGGTCGCTCACATGTCCATTTCCACACGCAGAGGTGGTGGTGTGTGGGCGCTTAGCAGTTCACCCACACGCCAGTTTTCAACGCACACAGAAGGGCTGGTGTGTGGGCTTTATCAGTTCGCCCACACGCCTGTCTCCTCTCGCACACCCAAAGCTATCAGTTGCCATGTGTTTTGCAGGGTACATGGCAACTGCCCTAGTATGCTTGTAAGCAGATGGCAACTCTCTTTTTACCCGAACATATTTTTTTGCCATGTCTTTTTGTAGTGCTACATGGCAACTGCCTAGTGTTTAGTAGATGGCAACTCCTAAATATACTGCCGCGCCCACACGCCCGTCTCCTCTCCCACACCCAAAGCTGTCAGTTGCCATGTGTTTTGCAGGGTACATGGCAACTGCCCCCTAGTGTGCTTGTAAGCAGATGGCAACTCTCTCTTTACCCGAACATGTTATTTTACCAGGTCTTTTTGTTGTGCTACATGGCAACTGCCTAGTGTTAGTAGGTGGCAACTCATAAAGTTTTTAAACCATGGCAACTGTAGTAAACCAGACCACACATGGCAACAACTGCAGTTGTCCAAAAATGGCATCTGGCACTTGACCTAAGATGGCAACTACAATTGAGCAGCCATGGCAACTGTAGTTGTCCGACATGACAACTGTAGTTCAGCAACACGACAACTGCAGTTAAACGAACATGGAAGAGGGTTCGGACCATGGCAATTGTGGAGACGCGTGGTGACTGTCACGCAGGGCGTACGGGACCATGAGGTAGAAGGCCTGACGTACGGGCGTGTGGGCGTTATTTATTTTGCCCATACGTAGGCGTGTGGGAGGGACCGCGAGGCAAAAAAAGAGACGTGTGGTTTTTACTTGTTTTGCCCACACGTAGTTGTGTGGTTGGTTTTCTTAGACACCACACAAAACGTGTGGCCAGACCCGTTAATGCCCACACGGTGTCCGATGATAATTACTACTTTTGAAACCAAATTTCGAAAGGCATCGCATCTAACATTTATTTTTGCTCAGTAGGTATACCCATAGCCCACATGTGTACGTAGTACACTTAGTTACAAGTTACAAACACTCCATGTAGAAATCAAAATAAAGTGATACAAGCTGGCCTGTCCTTCCTCATCGAAAGTACGAACGTACTCCTCTCCTCTTAACACGTACCTGACGTACGCACGCCCTCGATCTCTCAGCTCTCATGTCTCATGCCTCAGCGTCGCGCGTCATGGCGAGCGCTGCAAAACTGGGGGAAAGTTCTGCGCCCTGAGCTGCTCATAGAACATATTGATGAACTCCTCCGCCCTGTAGTCCACGTCAGGCTCAAGCTCGTAGCAGGCCGACCCATCAGCCTCATCTTCCTCCTCAACCACATCGTCCTCCTGTGTCGCCGGTGGCGACCCGTACGAGGCCCCAACGGTGGCACCAAAGCAGGAAGAGACGGCAGCGCTGGCGGCGGCACCCCGCTTCAGCCGTGACTGGAGTCTCTTGGCCGCAAGGAACGCGGGGCTAGGGCTGTCGCTACACGAGAACTCGTGCTCCATTAACGCGCGAGGAGGGCAGTATGGCGGCAGACGCTTGTTGCTCTTGCCGTGGTAGGAGGAGACGACGGCGTGGGTACGCCTCGCCACGTTGTGGAGGAGTCGGCGCCGGTTCGTGAAGAGGTACTTGAGGTAGTCTGCGGCAAGGACGAGGAGGCTGCGCAGACGACGCCTCGCTGTCTTCGAGCTGCAGCGCCGGAATCGATCTTCGTCCATTCCGTCGCGCCGGGAAGTTGATGATGATCCTGGTAGGGTTTTTGTCAGTCTACATGTAGCATGAGGAATTTATGACCTGGACCGTCCTTGCTCAAGGGCTATCCTTTTATAGCTAACCTAGTAGTGGATGAAAATTATTGGTGTCACAGTGGGCTGCACAATTTCGGGGCAAGAAAGGTTAATTTAGTGGGCCTGAGAAGCAAGCACAAATTAGCTGGACTAGACTTGTTGCACCGTTTGCTAGTGCTAGACACGCTCAAATTAGCTGCATTTATCAAATTCTAAAGAATAAAAAAACCTCCATATCAAGATGACATTCCAGCGTTTGCACGTAAGGTGTGAGAAATGTATGCTGTTTCTAGAAGGGAAAAATGATGAAATTACTGAGATTAAGCGAACAGAACAGAGAACACGGTTGGTTTTCTTTTACGAAAAAGATGGGGAGTTGTCTTGGCCATCACGATTGCGAGTACGCGCAACTCTCTCCATTTTTCATGCCCAAGCAAAACACACTTGTCAGTAGACGTCAAACCTTCGCCATGCTGCACGCTGAAAATACTAAAATAATCCCATGCATGTCCCACACGAGAGACGCAGGTGGCTAGCATGCAAGGCCCATTTGCATGAAGCCACTGAGGAGTTACTCTTACTTGAGGAGAAGACGCTGGAGAACGGCCAGAAAACCAGGGTTCTAGCTCGATCTCGCATGAAAGCTAAAATTTTGCATGCAGCTCTTCAGCGAGCTTATCGCCTACCCTTGCTTGGTTTCACCGCAAACCGAAGCTAGAATACGCGTTGTACGTGTGCTTTACCCCATCTTCGTGTAATTCTGGAGGAGTTGTGGAACACGCGAGTTGTAAGTTTGTAACGGACGAGAGCGCACTTCCTCCGCAATGATATGATCATGCATCAACGTGTAGGGGCACGTTGGCTAGTCAAGCTTGAATCAACACGCAAAGAATGTTGTTTGCTGATGCGGTGTATTAGTTCAAGGTAGTAGTGGCATAGGATTGGCATAAGCATATAGGAAAGTGTGCACTGAGGAAATTTTAGATAAATCACTACTCCTACTTCTGAACGTGGCATTCGGGGCAGTTCTTGACTTCTCGTATGCAGCTAGTTTTGAGTTTCGCGTTTGGCCAAGAGTCGCTAGTACTCTATTTTTGGTGGTGGTTCTAAAAGCATCTACAACACGGTGCCTTAAACCCATCTCAAACGTCCGGACGGGCTGATCAGTCGGTGACCGGTCACAAAATATTGACTCATCTGGACGTCTCAAACAGTCTCAAACGTTAAGACTAGCCAGCATGCCTCATATCCAACCCGAATACGGGACGGGTATCGGACGGTCCGGGTGCGTCCAACACGTCGCCTCGGCCTACGCCTGCCCCATAAATATCCTCATCCAAAAAACCCTAGACCACAGTCAATCCGAACTCCACTCCACCCTCCTTTAGGTCCACTCCACTTTTGATCCCCTTCGTACGCATCCGATGGCCGGCGACCGAAGCAGCTCTGCCTCCAGTAAGGACTCCGGCTCCAACGACGACTGGGCTAGCCTATTGTGCAAAGCGGAGCCCGGCGATGTGGAGGAGGTCGCCTTCCGTATCGCATTGAGGCGTTCGATGGTCGACCAAGGCAGATCCGACAGCGGCGGATCAACTTCGTCAGCATCCAGCGCCCATCGACGCAGCGCCGGCCCTTCCCGCTTGACATGTAACTCCAGCCACTCCGCTCCGCTCCTCCAGGTACGCCGCCCACCACCGGCACCCTCTGCTCCGGACATGGTACCCGGCCACCGATGGGTCCTCGTGCCCATGCTGAGGCCAACACGCACTCAGATGCCCGAGTCCGAGGCACGAGCAATCCGGCGCGAGCGGCAGCGGGCGAGGGAGAGGGCAGCGACGTCCGAGTCGATGTCCGCGTGCCATCCCCGTGCGAGCGTGCCGGTTGATCCTGAGGCAGCGCTCCTCGTGTTGGTCCTCCTCCGCTCTCTCACGAAGGCGGAGACCGATGCACGGCGTCTCCGCGGCAAGAATGCCAAGTCGTTCCAACTCGCCATCGAGTTGTTGGAGCGCGAGGCAAATAAGGAGGCCACGATGAAGGCGAAGGCGGCCCACCATGCAAAAGAGCAGGACAATCTACTCTACAGGTGTAGGGTAAAAAAGGTGCAGCTCCGACTCCGCCCTGACGGACGAGTCCACCTGCAGCTCTGACGATGACGACGACGCACCTCCACACGCCGATGCCTACTGGGAGGACGGGCACAACTGCACCGACGACCGAAAGGGGAAGGAACCGGCAAGGAAATGGTGATTTCCTCCGCCCTTCCTCATTCTATTTTATATTTTAGCTATATTTTATAAGTAGTTTGTAGTATCGATTTGCACTGTCCGCCGTTGAACTCCGATGAATTATGTTCCTTTTGTCCGGCTGATCCGATGACCTATGCTTTGCCATGTGTTGCATGGTTTTGAGGTTTTGGTTATGAGGGACACGAGTGTGCAAGGCAACATATAAGGTGTGTCCGGTCAATGCCCACGAACGCGCCCGAGCGCGTCCGTGGGTGTTTGAGTGGTCGGATTTGCTCATCGGCTGTAGATGCTCTAAAACCGCTATATATGTAGGACCCCGATAAGTATCACACGTATGTCACAAAGTAATTTGGGCCAAATGCCCTTATCATCACGGAATGCGCCACGTCACCGCATGCATGCACAAATGACGAAACTGATTATGCCAACGAGAATCTTTTGGGTTTTCGGTTTTTAAAATATTTTATTTCTGAAATTAAAAATCTGATTAAAAACCGTTTTCACGATTAAATTCGTTGCGACGCCATCTTCGAAAGTAGATCACATATTGATATATTTCGATGACTTTTTTAGGGTTAAAAGTTGGCATGTCTATTGCACATAAATTATCATGGCATTTACACTGAAGTTGCCATGATATGTTCCAACTTGTTTTTCTTCTATGTTTAAAGTAAATTTTGACATGTCATAAAGAAGGGAATGAAGAAACTAAACTTGCCATGGTGAATTACTAAAAATTGCCATGATCCATGAAATAATTTTAACATGGTTCATAATTAAAATGAATCCATTGTCAAATACTTTAAAAATGCATGGTCAATGACTCAACTTTGCCATCAACCAGAAACTAAAATTTCCATAGTGAGTTACTTAAATTTGCTATGATACATGCACTAAAATTTTCCATCGTTCATACAAAAAACAATTTTCATGTTCAAAATACTAGAATTGCCATGGTCAAAATACTAAAATTTCCATGATCTATAAACTAAATTAGCCATGATGAATTACTAAAAATTGCCATGGTAAATTAATAAAATTTGCCATGAAAAGTAGTTGAAATACAATGGTAGCTTTAAATCTGGAAGGAAAAAAATAGATGAAATATATCATGGCAACTTTAGTGTAAACACTATGGCAACTTCAGTGTAACATCATGGCAACTTTTGGCTAAAAAAAGTCATCAAAACATATCAATATGGTATTTAGTTTTGAAGATCTCGCTGAGACGGATTTAATGATGAAAACATATTTTTATTCAGATTTTTTATTTAATAATAAACCATTTTTATGTCCGAGTGACCAAAAAGATTTAGCTGATGCCATCTGTTTGATTTGATATGGCAAAATGGATGGTAATGGAGGCGTTTGAATCATGTTGCTTCGTGTCACATATGTGACACTTATCATTTGGGTATATGTATAGTTTCCCAACTCAAGCGATTTCTTGGGGGGGGGGGGGATATCTCCAATACTTTAGCATCACAGACTCATTGATTCCCCAGCTAGGTTATACCTCTCATTTAAGAGAATTATTCCACTAGATGACCCCTCTGCGGTATCCACGTGTGCCGAAGCACTGATCCCGCCGCACTTTGTCGTCTAGGACAAACCCGTTGAGCCAAAGTAGAGGGAAAACAGCCTAGTAGTGTACCATCTAGTTGTAATATAGATGGAGGGAGATAGGTCGTGTGCGCAAAGTGTGCACGGGGGAGAGGGGGCTCTTATAGGTGACCAGGGGGTGGGGGTCGGACAACCTTCGGGAGGGGTCCTCTCTTTGGTGCCCCTCACACTTTTTTGTGAGGGGAGTCCTACTAGGACTCCACCTCCCGAGTGTGTTATCCGCCAAACAAGTTGTGGCATCCAAACTATTAGATCCCAATAGGCCCATGTGCCATTGTATCTAGGGTACATCCCACTAGGACACTCTAGAATATTTCGAAAACTTCTGATGCCTTCTATATAATTCCCGAACACTCTCGAGTAATTCCAGTACACTCTCGAAACACTCACGAATCCATCTGGAACACTTCCGGAGCCATCTGAGATTTTTTAGTGCCCTTCTCTCACTCTCATATGAACTCCTAGTTCCCTTAAAATCACAAGTCATTAAGCGTGTGATCCTACAGGTTCGGCAATATGTAGACATGATCTGAACCACGTTCCGGTTAATAATTAATAGCGGGATCTGGACACCCATGTTAATTCACAAATACACATGAAAATCCTTATTGAGTGAACCTTCTGTTTCCGCATACACTTCCCTTTGCTTCGTGACACATTACAAAACCCAAGGCGAGACTTACCGGTATCCAATATCAGGTTATCCCTGTTACCGATTTTGTTCTCATTTCTGAATTCCGTTATCCCTGTGATCAATATCACACTATGGTATGGTCAATACCCTAATATCAGTGGGAGTGCAGAGTATATCCATCACTGGATGAGCAAATTCTAGTCTTGAATCGAGATCCTTGACATACTTTTCTGGTGTACCCAGTAGTTACCTTTATGATATCCAAGTTACGGGAAACGTTTGGCAACACCAAAGTTATTATCTGGTATGAGGACCCTACAATATTCTCATGGTCTAAGAACGTGAGGAAATGTTAATGTATATCATAATAATACTAATAACTAAGTTATGATTGGATCTCACAGTATATCATAATTTTGGTCTATCCAACAATGCGTTCTCATTATTGTTGGTATCCTTGTTACTTTAGCAATACTCATGGTCAGGAAAATGGTATTGATACGTCCACACCATATGTATAGTTTTTTATTGTTAAATTCCATTATTTTATCACTTTTATATACTTTTTATACCATTTTTTGACTAACCTATTAATTTAGTGCCCGGTGCTAGTTTCTGTTTTTTCGCTATTTTTTGTTTTGCAATCCATACCTACGGAAGTCCAAACACGGCGAAACTTTTTGATAGTTTTTTTCTGAACAATAAGAGACCCTAAGAGCTTAGGGAGAGGTCGAGGGGACCCATGAGGAAGCCACATGGGCTGGTGGCGCGGCCAGAGGTTTGCTGCACCCCCTGTCATGTGCCCCCCTCCCGAGCCTCTGTTTGACCTAATTCCAGGCCTATAAATACCCAATATTTTCATAACCTTCAAGAGCGAACCCAAAAAGAATTTTATCGCCACCGCAAACCTCTATTCTGAAGTGATCCCATCTGGAGCCCTGCTAGAGGGGGAGCCATTGGGGAGCCCATCTTCATCAACTTTGCTCCCTCCATGATGATGTGTGAGTAGTTTCATTAGGACCTACGGGTCCATAGTAGTAGCTAGACCTCTCTCGCTCTATCTCCCTGATCCTCAATACAATGAACTCTTTTGAGATCAATCTGATGTAATTTTATGGTGTGTTTGTTGGGATTCGATGAATTATGGATTTATGATCAGATTGTTCATTGAATTTATTTGAATCTCTTGAAGTTCTTTGCTACATAAATTTATAGCTATGTATGCTTTATAATATGTGCAGTATTTCTCTAGCCAAGGTAGATGAGTAGTTCTTTAGAGGAAGTGACGCATAATAGTGGGTTGAATCTTGTTATGATCTTTTCTAGTGACAAAAAGGACAAAGTCACGTATTGTAATGTTGCTACTAAGGATAAAACGATAGGGATTAATCTTATTGCTAGATTTCTTTCTGTCTATATTATGTCATCTTGCTTATTGAGTTACTTTGTTTCTTGCAATTTTAATACTTCAAGATGCATGCTGGATAACAGTCTCGGGGTCGAGTAATAGTAGTAGATGAAGTTGGATTACCGTCTACTTATCACGAACGTAACACCTATGTGGGACTATGCCATGAATCATAGGTATAAATTGTCGCTATTCTGTCAATTGCCCAACAGTAATTTGTTACCATGCCATTCCCTGCTTTTGAGAGAGATGCCACTTGTGAACCTAGGCCCCCCAGGTTGATTATCCATTAATACAAAAGCTCCTACAATTTCTCTTTTTTACTTTCTTTTACTTTTTATCGATTTGCCATATCACTATTTGCTTTTAATCTCGTAACTAGCAGGAACAAGGGGATTGACAACCTCCTTGCTACTCTTGGGTGCAAGAAATTTTATTTGTTTGTGTGCATGTGCTGCTAACATTGTTAGCTTGGTGACTCCTACTGGTTCGATAAACCTTGGTTCTTAACCGAGGGAAATAGTTTTTGCTGTTGTGCTACATTGCCTTTCCTCTACGGGGAATCCAACAGCTCCTATGTGAGTAGCAAGGATCATCTGTAGTATATGAGATAGTCTTAGAGGCAAGACTAGGAATCGATTTGGTGTTTATGTTTCCACACATGCAACTTAGTTTTTTCCAAATCTCACATTCAAGAACCATTGCAATTATAACATAGAAACATAAACTTAGTTACAAACATGGAAATAGCATACAACAACAACAAAGCCTTTAGTCCAAAACAAGTTGGGGGTAGGCTAGAGTTGAAACCTCTAAGATCTCGCAACCAACTTATGCTTCTGGCACATGGATAGCAAGCTTCCATGCACTCCTGTCCATGGCTAGTTCTCCCGTAATACTCCAGTCCTTCAGATCCCTCTCAATAGATTCCTCCCATGTCAGGTTTGCTCTACCCCAACCTCTCTTGACATTATCTTCACGCTTTAGTCATCCGCTATGCACTGCGCTTGTAGGGGCATGAGATGAATATGCCCAAACCATCTCAGACAATGTTGAACAAGCTTCTCTTCAATCGGCGCTACCCAAACTCTATCTCGTATATCATCATTCCGGACTCGGTCCTTCCTAGTGTGGCCCCACATCCATCTCAACATACACATCTCTGCTACACCTAACTGTTGAACATGTCTCCTTTTAGTCAGTGAACACTCAACGCCATACAACATTGCGGGTCGAACCACCGTCCTATAGAACTTGCCTTTTAGCTTTTGTGGCATAATGACATTTTTTTATTGCATCCAGGGCATATTTTTAACAAATTAAACTAATGTAGAAAATACATTAATCTCAATATGTATAGAGGTAAAGTGAGATTTGGAGAAGGATATGGAAGAATCATCAAATCATTATCGGAATCGATGGCAACTGGTGATGATTCAGAGGTAGGAGCTCCAAAATCGTCATTGAAGAGAGGATACAAAAGTGTAATCTTGCACTTAAGTATGTTTTGATGTTGATGACAATATTACGTATAGAGGACTAATCACATTTGCTAAGTGTATCACAAGTTTTTAGTCCATGTGAAATCACTGTATGTGGATTATGGACCCATTGAAATGAATATGGTTCAAGAATGGACAAACAAAGAAATATAGAGGTAGCCATTTTTGGTTTGTTCTTGAGTATAGGGATCCCGCACTATTAAGATGGATTGATGGGGTTCCAAAGGAGAAAGTGCAAAGGGGCTCTACATTGGATTCCTTGAGGGTGTCATCAAAGCTGGCAAGGAATTCGTGCTTGAGCTCCTTGTACTTCGGGTACTGGAATATGCTGAACACCCCCATGCTAACATTGATGGCCAACCAAGTGAAGTCCTCAAAGAGTCCTTTCTCATGAAAGAACGCTTCACGCCTCCACCTAGTGGCTTGCACCTTGTTGTTTCTCTGCACGACATAGTTCTTGTCAACAGCGGCCCAGAGATCGCCACCCTCGCCCTGTGCGTGTTTTGAGCGCCCAGTCAAGGTCTTCCCCCCCCTTGCGATCGCGGCTTTCAACATGACCTACAACAAACATACACTAAAAATTATAAGTTTAATGTGGGGATTGAGTTCAACCACTACCGAGGATTGAACTTAAACAAATTACTTTCAATCCTAGCATTCAAATCGAACTGAAAACCAAAATCATTCACATATCATCTAGGGCAAGAACAAGGACAAATTAACAACAAGAATACGAAAATGGACCATCATTCGGGGGAGAAACATACCGGAGAAGGAGTTGCACGGATCAAACAGATGAAAAATGCGAAGAATCAGAGATGTAGATATATTTTAGTTAGGGTTTGAGAGACAAAAAGAGAGAGATTGGAGGTGCAAGGTAGAAGAGAAAGAAACTTCCCTTGCACCTGTGGCCCGATTTTATTAGATTTGCAGTGGTACGAGCGCTGGTATGCCGAATCATGTTTAAACCCTGTCGATGTAGGGTTCATACCTAGTATGAGCGCTCGGTACGAGCGCACGCTCATACCAAACATCGTCCTTCGTTACGGGTGCTTCTATTGCTGAGGTGCCGAGGCTGTACGAGCACACACACTCATACCAGTGGTCAACTTTTTTCGAATGTTTTTGTATGTCGTAGTCTCAATTGGGTATGAGCGCTGGTAAGACCAGTTACACTCATTGTCTTGCAAAATCGAGGTTTCTATATCCCTAGACGATGAAGTGGTACGAGCGCAGGCGCTTGTACCACATGCCATCTTTGCTTTGTTAAACTTTGTTGTTCTCGACGACTCCTAGATATGATCTTAGGAACGAGGGCTATGCTCGTACCATAGTCCGTCTTGGCCTCTGTTACTCTCTAAATTTCACCTTTTTCCAGTTCTTTTCTTCTCCGGCATTTTTCTCCTACAAAACAAAATCAAACTTAGACACCAAAAGGGTTATTTGATCAAGCATTTAATAGAGAATTTCAACAAAAGAAAAAACTTCAGTTTTATTTATTTAGGTGATGGGTTGCCTCCCATTAAGCGTTGGTTTTTAGGTTGCTAAGCTCAACCTATAACCTTCATCTTAAACACAGAGACCTTCGGCGGCCTGTGCTCCTTATCACTTACTGCACAAATTATTTTTGGAGGTGTAATGTACTTTTATTTCTCTCCCAATTTCCTCGAAAAGTGTCTCACAATCTCTTCATTATATATTCTTAAAATCAGCTTCCACTTGTCACAATTCAAAGCTGCACTTGCGGTATTTAGAAACAATCTCCCCAGAATAATAGATAATTTTTCATCTTCAGGCATATCAAATACGATAAAATTAGTTGGAATAGCGTGTTCTTCTAGTTCTAAGAGCATGTAGGCTACTCCTATTGGTCTTTTAGTAGACTTGTCAGCCATCTCCAACATTACTGTCGTCACGACACATTTACCTAAATTCAGCCTTTTGTGAAGTGTCAATGGCATAACACTTACCCCTGCTCCGATGTCACAAGGAGCATTATGTATATCGATGTTACCTATCGAACAAGATATTGTCGGTATACCTGGGTCTCCTAGCTTTGCCGGTATATTCTCATCAAAGGGATAACTCATTATCATTGCTACGTATTCTTCTAAATTCATGTTTCTCTTATAGCTAATGATATCTCGTGTAAACTTTCAAATGTAGGGATTTTAAATACATTAGTAACACGCAAAGAAACCTGAAGATTCTTAATAGTTTTCAAGAAAGAAGCATACAGTTAATTATTTGAAGGTAGTCTAACTACCTTAGGGTAATGAAGAGTGTTCATAGTTTTACCTTTGTCAGTTTACTTTCTCCTTACCTGTATCTTTAGTGTTATCTTGCATGACTTGTGTGTATTCAATTCTTCTTTGGTATGGAGGTTTGTTCCTCTTGTCTACTATTGTTTCTTCAGCTTTATCAGGTTCTGGCACAACCTCTTCCTCATTATTCCAATCGATAGGTTCTACACCAGACTCAAGTTCGTTATCATTGTCCTTGTCTTCTATGTTATTTTGTGCATCTTGATGAATAGGTTCTTCTAAACATCATCTTTGTTAAGAAGATCTTCATCTCCTTTATTTTGGTGTTGATTGTCAGTCTTTTGTGCTCCTGTTCTTTTTCATATAATTCCGGTACTTTTGGGTCCCGTGTTATTTTACCACTTCGTGTGCCAACTCTATTAAGACAAACATGATTATTTTCATGATCAAGTTGGGAGATAATTAAAGATTGAGTTTTAGAAATTTACGAGCATTGATTTTCTATCATGCAAGAATTGTGTATACGAAATTTTCACGATGTGACTAAACCATCTAATTCTTCAGAGGGGTAAGATATAAGCTCTTCGTTATGATAGATACTGTATGAAATATGCCCTAGAGGCAATAATAAAAGGGATTATTATTATATTTCCTTGTTCATGATAATTGTCTTTTATTCATGCTATAATTGTATTATCCGGAAATCGTAATACACGTGTGAATACATAGACCACAACATGTCCCTAGTGAGCCTCTAGTTGACTAGCTCGTTGGTCAACAAATAGTCATGGTTTCCTGACTATGGACATTGGATGTCATTGATAACGAGATCACATCATTAGGATAATGATGTGATGGACAAGACCCAATCCTAAGCATAGCACAAGATCGTGTAGTTCGTTTGCTAGAGCTTTTCCAATGTCAAGTATCTTTTCCTTAGACCATGAGATCGTGTAACTCCCAGATACCGTAGGAGTGCTTTGGGTGTACCAAACGTCACAACGTAACTGGGTGACTATAAAGGTATACTATGGGTATCTCCAAAAGTGTCTGTTGGGTTGACACGGATCGAGACTGGGATTTGTCACTCCGTATGACGGAGAGGTATCTCTGGGCCCACTCGGTAATGCATCATCATAATGAGCTCAAAGTGACCAAGTGTCTGGTCACGGGATCATGCATTACGGTACGAGTAAAGTGACTTGCCGGTAACGAGATTGAACGAGGTATTGGGATACCGACGATCGAATCTCGGGCAAGTAACATACCGATTGACAAAGGGAATTGTATACGGGGTTGCTTGAATCCTCGACATCGTGGTTCATCCGATGAGATCATCGAGGAGCATGTGGGAGCCAACATGGGTATCCAGATCCCGCTGTTGGTTATTGACCGGAGAGCCGTCTCGGTCATGTCTACGTGTCTCCCGAACCCGTAGGGTCTACACACTTAAGGTTCGGTGACGCTAGGGTTGTAGAGATATTAGTATGCAGCAAACCGAAAGTTGTTCGGAGTCCCGGATGAGATCCCGGACGTCACGAGGAGTTCCGGAATGGTCCGGAGGTAAAGAATTATATATGGGAAGTTGAGTTTCGGCCATAGGGAAAGTTTCAGGGGTCATCGGTATTGTACCGGGACCACCGGAAGGGTCCCGGGGGTCCACCGGGTGGGGCCACCCATCCCGGAGGGCCCCATGGGCTGAAGTGGGAGGGGAACCAGCCCCTGGTGGGCTGGTGCGCCCCCCCCTTGGGCCCCCCTGCGCCTAGGGTTGGGAACCCTAGGGGAGGGGGCGCCTCCACTTGCCTTGGGGGGCAAGGCACCCCCCTTGGCCGCCGCCCCCCTAGGAGATCCCATCTCCTAGGGCCGGCGGCCCCCCTGGGGACCCTATATATAGAGGGGGGAGGGAGGGCAGCCGCACCCTTGCACTTGGCGCCTCCCTTCCCCCTTGCTACACCTCTCCCTCCCGCAGACGCTTGGCGAAGCCCTACCGGGATCCCTGCTGCATCCACCACCACGCCGTCGTGCTGCTGGATCTTCATCAACCTCTCCTTCCCCCTTATTGGATCAAGAAGGAGGAGACGTCACACTGACCGTACGTGTGTTGAACGCGGAGGTGTCGTCCGTTCGGCGCTAGGATCTCCGGTGATTTGGATCACGACGAGTACGACTCCCTCAACCCCGTTCTCTTGAACGCTTCCGCTCGATCTACAAGGGTATGTAGATGCACTCCTCTCTCTCGTTGATAGATGAACTCATAGATTGGTCTTGGTGAAACCATAGAAATTTTTTATTTTCTGCAACGTTCCCCAACAGTGGCATCATGAGCTAGGTCTATGCGTAGTTCTCTTTGCACGAGTAGAACACAAATCTGTTATGGGCGTAGATGTTGTCAACTTTCTTGCCACTACTAGTCTTATTTTGCTTCAGCGGTATTGTGGGATGAAGCGGCCCGGACCGACCTTACACGTACGCTTACGTGAGACAGGTTCCACCGACTGACATGCACTAGTTGCATAAGGTGGCTAGCGGGTGTCTGTCTCTCCCACTTTAGTTGGAGCGGATTCGATGAAAAGGGTCCTTATGTAGGGTAAATAGAAGTTGACAAATCACGTTGTGGCTTTTTCGTAGGTAAGAAAACGTTCTTGCTAGAACCCTATTGCAGCCACGTAAAAGATGCAACAACAATTAGAGGACGTCTAACTTGTTTTTGCAGCAATTGCTTTGTGATGTGATATGGCCAAAAGTTGTGATGAATGATGAATGATATATTGTGATGTATGAGATCATGTTCTTGTAATAGGAATCACGACTTGCATGTCGATGAGTATGACAACCGGCAGGAGCCATAGGAGTTGTCTTAATTATTGTATGACCTGCGTGTCAATGATTTAACGCCATGTAATTACTTTACTTTATTGCTAAACCGTTAGCTATAGTAGTAGAAGTAATAGTTGGCGAGCAACTTCATGGAGACACGATGATGGAGATCATGATGATGGAGATCATGGTGTCATGCCGGTGACGAAGATGATCATGGAGCCCCGAAGATGGAGATCAAAGGAGCTATATGATATTGGCCATATCATGTCACTACTATTTGATTGCATGTGATGTTTATCATGTTTTTGCATCTTGTTTACTTAGAACGACGGTAGTAAATAAGATGATCCCTCATAATAATTTCAAGAAAGTGTTCCCCCTAACTGTGCGCCGTTGCGACAGTTCGTTGTTTCGAAGCACCACGTGATGATCGGGTGTGATAGATTCTAACGTTCACATACAACGGGTGTAAGACAGATTTACACATGCAAAACACTTAGGTTAACTTGACGAGCCTAGCATGTACAGACATGGCCTCGGAACACAGAGACCGAAAGGTCGAACATGAGTCGTATGGAAGATACGATCAACATGGAGATGTTCACCGATGATGACTAGTCCGTCTCACGTGATGATCGGACACGGCCTAGTCGACTCGGATCATGTAACACTTAGATGACTAGAGGGATGTCTAATCTGAGTGGGAGTTCATTAAATAATTTGATTAGATGAACTTAATTATCATGAACTTAGTCTAAAATCTTTGCAAAAATGTCTTGTAGATCAAATGGCCAACGCTCATGTCAACATGAACTTCAACGCGTTCCTAGAGAAAACCAAGCTGAAAGATGATGGCAGCAACTATACGGACTGGGTCCGGAACCTGAGGATCATCCTCATAGCTGCCAAGAAAGCATATGTCCTAGAAGGACCGCTAGGTGAAGCACCCATCCCAGAGAACCAAGACGTTATGAACGCTTGGCAGTCACGTGCTGATGATTACTCCCTCGTTCAGTGCGGCATGCTTTACAGCTTAGAACCGGGGCTCCAAAAGCGTTTTGAGCAACACGGAGCATATGAGATGTTCGAGGAGCTGAAAATGGTTTTCCAAGCTCACGCCCGGGTCGAGAGATATGAAGTCTCCGACAAGTTCTATAGTTGTAAGATGGAGGAAAATAGTTCTGTCAGTGAGCACATACTCAAAATGTCTGGGTTGCACAACCGCCTGTCCCAGCTGGACATTAACCTCCCGGACGAGGCGGTCATTGACAGAATCCTTCAGTCGCTCCCACCGAGCTACAAGAGCTTTGTGATGAACTACAATATGCAGGGGATGGTGAAAACTATTCCTGAAGTATTTTCAATGCTGAAGTCAGCAGAGGTAGAAATCAAAAAGGAACATCAAGTGTTGATGGTCAATAAAACCACCAAGTTCAAGAAAGGCAAGGGTAAGAAGAACTTCAAGAAGGACGGCAAGGATGTTGCCGCGCCCGGTAAGCCAGTTGCCGGGAAGAAGTCAAAGAATGGACCCAAGCCTGAGACTGAGTGCTTTTATTGCAAAGGGAAGGGTCACTGGAAGCGGAACTGCCCCAAATACTTAGCGGACAAGAAGGCCGGCAACACTAAAGGTATATGTGATATACATGTAATTGATGTGTACCTTACCAGTGCTCGTAGTAGCTCCTGGGTATTTGATACCGGTGCCGTTGCTCATATTTGTAACTCAAAGCAGGAGCTGCGGAATAAGCGGAGACTGGCGAAGGACGAGGTGACGATGCGCGTCGGGAATGGTTCCAAGGTCGATGTGATCGCCGTCGGCACGCTACCTCTACATTTACCTACGGGATTAGTTTTAAACCTCAATAATTGTTATTTAGTGCCAAGTTTGAGCATGAACATTGTATCTGGATCTCGTTTAATACGAGATGGCTACTCATTTAAATCCGAGAATAATGGTTGTTCTATTTATATGAGAGATATGTTTTATGGTCATGCCCCGATGGTCAATGGTTTATTCTTAATGAATCTCGAACGTGATGTTACACATATTCATAGTGTGAATACCAAAAGATGTAAAGTTGATAACGATAGTCCCACATACTTGTGGCACTGCCGCCTTGGTCACATTGGTGTCAAGCGCATGAAGAAGCTCCATGCTGATGGACTTTTAGAGTCTCTCGATTATGAATCATTTGACACATGCGAACCATGCCTCATGGGCAAAATGACCAAGACTCCGTTCTCCGGAACAATGGAGCGAGCAACCAACTTATTGGAAATCATACATACTGATGTGTGCGGTCCAATGAGCGTTGAGGCTCGCGGAGGATATCGTTATGTTCTCACTCTCACTGATGACTTGAGTAGATATGGGTATGTCTACTTGATGAAACACAAGTCTGAGACCTTTGAAAAGTTCAAGGAATTTCAGAATGAGGTAGAGAATCAACGTGACCGAAAGATAAAGTTCTTACGATCAGATCGTGGAGGAGAATATTTAAGTCACGAATTTGGTACGCACTTAAGGAAATGTGGAATCGTTTCACAACTCACGCCGCCTGGAACACCTCAGCGTAACGGTGTGTCCGAACGTCGTAATCGCACTCTATTGGATATGGTGCGATCTATGATGTCTCTTACCGATTTACCGCTATCATTTTGGGGATACGCTCTAGAGACAGCTACATTCACTTTAAATAGGGCTCCGTCTAAATCCGTTGAGACGACACCGTATGAATTATGGTTTGGGAAGAAACCTAAGCTGTCGTTTCTAAAAGTTTGGGGATGCGATGCTTATGTCAAGAAACTTCAACCTGAAAAGCTCGAACCCAAGTCGGAAAAATGCGTCTTCATAGGATACCCTAAGGAAACCATTGGGTATACCTTCTACCTTAGATCCGAAGGCAAGATCTTTGTTGCCAAGAACGGATCCTTTCTGGAAAAAGAGTTTCTCTCGAAAGGAGTAAGTGGGAGGAAAGTAGAACTCGATGAAGTACTACCTCTTGAACCGGAAAGTAGTGCAGCTCAGGAAAATGTTCCTGTGGTGCCTACACCGACTGGAGAGGAAATTAATGATGATGATCAAGGTACTTCGGATCAAGTTGCTACTGAACTTCGTAGGTCCACAAGGACACGTTCCACGCCAGAGTGGTATGGCAACCCTGTCCTGGAAATCATGTTGTTAGACAACGGTGAACCTTCGAACTATGAAGAAGCGATGGCGGGCCCAGATTCCAACAAATGGCTTGAAGCCATGCAATCCGAGATAGAATCCATGTATGAAAACAAAGTATGGACTTTGACAGACTTGCCCGATGATCGGCGAGCGATAGAAAACAAATGGATCTTTAAGAAGAAGACGGACGCGGATGGTAATGTTACCATCTATAAAGCTCGACTTGTCGCTAAGGGTTATCGGCAAGTTCAAGGGGTTGACTACGATGAGACTTTCTCTCCCGTAGCGAAGCTGAAGTCCGTCCGAATCATGTTAGCAATTGCCGCATACTATGATTATGAGATATGGCAGATGGACGTCAAAACGGCATTCCTTAACGGCTATCTTAAGGAAGAACTGTATATGATGCAGCCGGAAGGTTTTGTCGATCCTAAGAATGCTAACAAGGTGTGCAAGCTCCAGCGATCCATTTATGGGCTGGTGCAAGCATCTCGGAGTTGGAACATTTGCTTTGATGAGATGATCAAAGCATTTGGGTTTATGCAGACTTATGGAGAAGCCTGCGTTTACAAGAAAGTGAGTGGGAGCTCTGTAGCATTTCTCATATTATATGTAGATGACATACTTTTGATGGGAAATGATATAGAACTTTTGGACAGCATTAAGGCCTACTTGAATAAGTGTTTTTCAATGAAGGACCTTGGAGAAGCTGCTTACATATTAGGCATCAAGATCTATAGGGATAGATCGAGACGCCTCATAGGTCTTTCACAAAGCACATACCTTGATAAGATATTGAAGAAGTTCAATATGGATCAGTCCAAGAAAGGGTTCTTGCCTGTATTGCAAGGTGTGAGATTGAGCTCGGCTCAATGCCCGACCACGGCAGAAGATAAAGAAGAGATGAGTGTCATCCCCTATGCCTCAGCCATAGGATCTATTATGTATGCCATGCTGTGTACCAGACCTGATGTAAACCTTGCCGTAAGTTTGGTAGGAAGGTACCAAAGTAATCCCGGCAAGGAACACTGGACAGCGGTCAAGAATATCCTGAAGTACCTGAAAAGGACAAAGGACATGTTTCTCGTTTATGGAGGTGACGAAGAGCTCGTCGTAAAGGGTTACGTCGATGCTAGCTTCGACACAGATCTGGATGACTCTAAGTCACAAACCGGATACGTGTATATGTTGAATCGTGGAGCAGTAAGCTGGTGCAGTTGCAAGCAGAGCGTCGTGGCGGGATCTACATGTGAAGCGGAGTACATGGCAGCCTCGGAGGCAGCGCATGAAGCAATATGGATGAAGGAGTTCATCACCGACCTAGGAGTCATACCCAATGCGTCGGGGCCGATCACTCTCTTCTGTGACAACACTGGAGCTATTGCCCTTGCCAAGGAGCCCAGGTTTCACAAGAAGACCAGGCACATCAAGCGTCGTTTCAACTCCATCCGTGAAAATGTTCAAGATGGAGACATAGATATTTGCAAAGTACATACGGATCTGAATGTCGCAGATCCGTTGACTAAACCTCTTCCGCGAGCAAAACATGATCAACACCAGAACTCTATGGGTGTTCGATTCATCACAATGTAACTAGATTATTGACTCTAGTGCAAGTGGGAGACTGTTGGAAATATGCCCTAGAGGCAATAATAAAAGGATTATTATTATATTTCCTTGTTCATGATAATTGTCTTTTATTCATGCTATAATTGTATTATCCGGAAATCGTAATACACGTGTGAATACATAGACCACAACATGTCCCTAGTGAGCCTCTAGTTGACTAGCTCGTTGATCAACAGATAGTCATGGTTTCCTGACTATGGACATTGGATGTCATTGATAACGGGATCACATCATTAGGAGAATGATGTGATGGACAAGACCCAATCCTAAGCATAGCACAAGATCGTGTAGTTCGTTTGCTAGAGCTTTTCCAATGTCAAGTATCTTTTCCTTAGACCATGAGATCGTGTAACTCCCGGATACCGTAGGAGTGCTTTGGGTGTACCAAACGTCACAACGTAACTGGATGACTATAAAGGTATACTACGGGTATCTCCGAAAGTGTCTGTTGAGTTGACATGGATCGAGACTGGGATTTGTCACTCCGTATGACGGAGAGGTATCTCTGGGCCCACTCGGTAATGCATCATCATAATGAGCTCAAAGTGACCAAGTGTCTGGTCACGGGATCATGCATTACGGTACGAGTAAAGTGACTTGCCGGTAACGAGATTGAACGAGGTATTGGGATACCGACGATCGAATCTCGGGCAAGTAACATACCGATTGACAAAGGGAATTGTATACGGGGTTGCTTGAATCCTCGACATCGTGGTTCATCCGATGAGATCATCGAGGAGCATGTAGGAGCCAACATGGGTATCCAGATACCGCTGTTGGTTATTGACCGGAGAGCCATCTCGGTCATGTCTACGTGTCTCCCGAACCCGTAGGGTCTACACACTTAAGGTTCGGTGACGCTAGGGTTGTAGAGATATTAGTATGCAGCAAACCGAAAGTTGTTCGGAGTCCCGGATGAGATCCCGGACGTCACGAGGAGTTCCGGAATGGTCCGGAGGTAAAGAATTATATATGGGAAGTCGAGTTTCGGCCATCGGGAAAGTTTCGGGGGTCACCGGTATTGTACCGGGACCACCGGAAGGGTCCCGGGGGTCCACCGGGTGGGGCCACCCATCCCGGAGGGCCCCATGGGCTGAAGTGGGAGGGGAACCAGCCCCTGGTGGGCTGGTGCGCCCCCCCTTGGGCCCCCCTGCGCCTAGGGTTGGGAACCCTAGGGGAGGGGGCGCCTCCACTTGCCTTGGGGGGCAAGGCACCCCCCTTGGCCGCCCCCCCCCTAGGAGATCCCATCTCCTAGGGCCGGCGCCCCCCTGGGGACCCTATATATAGAGGGGGGAGGGAGGGCAGCCGCACCCTTGCACTTGGCGCGTCCCTTCCCCCTTGCTACACCTCTCCCTCCCGCAGACGCTTGGCGAAGCCCTGCCGGGATCCCTGCTGCATCCACCACCACGCCGTCGTGCTGCTGGATCTTCATCAACCTCTCCTTCCGCCTTGTTGGATCAAGAAGGAGGAGACGTCACGCTGACCGTACGTGTGTTGAACGCGGAGGTGCCGTCCGTTCGGCGCTAGGATCTCCAATGATTTGGATCACGACGAGTACGACTCCCTCAACCCCGTTCTCTTGAACGCTTCCGCTCGATCTACAAGGGTATGTAGATGCACTCCTCTCTCTCATTGCTAGATGAACTCATAGATTGATCTTGGTGAAACCGTAGAATTTTTTTATTTTCTGCAACGTTCCCCAACAGATACATCGCCTCAGGTCCCTGCTAAAACCTTCTTGGTGATGTTTAAATCTACTTATCGCCTCACTTAGCTCATGTTCCTGCTCATAAAACTAAAGAGATCTATTTTCTTGTTTAACTTACTAAACATGTTTACCTTTTCTTGAGTTACCTTTCGGAATTCCTCCATGTCTTCAACACGGTAAACTCTTCATGTGAACTTAGTAGGCTCCTCAGTACTCCACTGCTCTTTAGCAGTCATGATCTTTTCTACAAAAGCTTTTCCTACTTCCGAGGTCAAAGACATAAATCTTTGACCTACATTTATATCAAGAATGGATTTAGATTCATCGTCTATCCCATGATAAAATAAGTGTAGTATAACATATTCAGCAAACATGTGATTAGGAATGATATTCAAAAGTTCAGAGTACCTCCCCCAAGCTTTGTATATGCTTTCTATGAGTTTTTAATCAAATGTTAACGAGGTTAGCTCTTTTCGGAGTTTGCTATCTTGGAGAAAGGGAAAAATAATCATGAATTTCTGTGCAAAAGCTTTCCAGCAGGTGATGCTGCAATATGATAGTCTATTATACCATTCTCCAACCTTGTTCTTCAAAGAGAATTTGAAGAGTTTTAGTAAGATAAATTCTCTAGGCACATCTTTGATTTTAAAAGTACCGCACAAAGCATCAAACATCATATGTTGCTTGAGGGTCCTCCTCTTCATTTCCTGTAAAAGCATGCTTTTTCATTTCATTGATTAGTCCACAATCAATTTAATACTCAGTAGCAAAATTAGGCAGGCAAACTATAGGAGATCTTGAGCCCATGTATGGAGGACAATACCCCTCAAAGTTTTCTCTTTCTTTGGAGTAATTGACATCTCTGCAAACAAAGTGTTCAGCTCAATAGTTTTCTTTTTTGTAATTTTTCTAGTAATGAAGTTGTAGCTCATGCGGAAAACGCGGAATGTCATCTGGTAGATGTGTTCTTTCAAAACTAGAAGCACCACTGTAAGTGACAAGAGCATCTACAATAACAACACTTGCAAATCGGTTGCGAAAACAAATACTATGTGCTTAGCCCCCAGCAATGGCGCCAGAAAAGGCTTGATTGCCTCCAAGACATAAATGGTATTGTAGCACCTTCATGTAAGTATCCCAATAGTTATCACCCAAAAAAGAGCAGAGCAGAGTATTTATGAGTGGTGCTTATGTCACCCACAAGTTCTCATGGGTTTTGTGTGAAGTAATTGTTCGAAAAATATGCAGACGATATTTTGTCCCGTGAGACAAATATATGAGAGTGATGAATAAGGTTGATTGTTGCAGCGAGAGTTATAACAACTTAAAAGTAAGGAACATAATTAACAGACTAAAAATAAAAGTGTTTTCCTGCAGTAGGCATGGAGAGACTTACGTCAGTTGTGCCAGTACGACGTTAATACCAGTTACCCTGTATCATGACTCTATTATGTTGATTGTTTGTTCGGTTGGCGGATCACCCTTGAATTGTAGAAATCCCCCATGCGGAATTTTATTCTCCTCTATAGACCTACCTCGACGTTGCCATGACGTGGTCGTCTCTATAATTAAGGTCGAACCGGGACCATGCATTAAGTTCGGTGAATCACTGTTATCTCATACCGTTTTCGTTCCTTGTAGATATCTCCACATGTCACCTGAAGATCACAGATTCACTAAACGACATGTGTTACCCGCATAGGTTTTAATATCATTTTGTGTGGGCCCTTAAATTGAACAACACATATTACGTTCATGGTAGAATAACAACTTGCTAAAGTAATCATAATATTATAACCACGAATGATGGCATATGGAATAGGCACAAATGAATCTTACCAATTACCTGCATCTCCCACGCCTAAGGAGAATTACTCACACATAGGGGAAGAATCACCAAACATCTCAGAGAATAATTCGAGAGAAATCATATCGATAATATCGTGAGGATCCACAATAAAATGAACGATTAAACAAAGTCGTAGTCTCGTGCTTAAACAAGTCTGATAGAGTTATACACCCTGGTCTTACAACTTGGAATTCCTTTCCTTAAGGTGATGATGCGATGAATGAGGATTGAGATGGAAAAACATGGAAAGGATCTTTGTGTCTTCTTCTTCTCCGGATCTCTTCTCCCTCTGTTCTAGATGGTGTGGCAACGGATGGGTGTCTCTGATCCTGTGTGCCCCTTCACGGAAGTTGCTGCTGTAGATGAGGGGAGGCCATATGCAGCTAGTACGAGTGGTTGCTCTCGTACTACAGGCCGTCTTGCGCTCTCAAAGCACAAGTGAGAACTTGCCCAATATCAAAATTGCTTGTTTTGGCTAAAATTGATAGGATCTTGATTCGTTTCCTTCCAAAATTATATTTTTCTGCACAACATAGGAAAACAAGTCTTCTTCTGTCTCGTAGGATTATTATTAGAAATATGCAATAAATGATGAAGACCCGGTGAAAACCATGTCAAAACCCTCTACTAAAAGTGGTAAAATTTAGGGCCATCAAACAACAACTTGACAAACATTTCCAACTGAAATAATCATAGAAAAACAATTAGGTAAATTTAGATTAGATCCAAATATAGAAACGCAAATTTTATGACGAGTTAACTTTTTCCAGATCTTAACACATCAAGTGGTGCAGTGTATGCTAAGTGTGGCATAAGTTTTATGGAAAACTTGAGTATGGAAAAGTCCCTGGCCTGTGTTTTATTCTTTGTATTTCATTGTGTGCTAGCAAATGAACCAGACACTAACACAATAAGCATAGAGATTCAGACCCTACCAGTTCTGTCATTACATATCAAGAGTATAGTCTTCTAATATTGTTGAATATGAAACGGTGAACACTTTGTTAGAGTGCTTTTTTAGATGAATGTGTCGATTTTAGATGGCATCTTATGTTTTACGGTGTCAGTCAACCTGGAAGTAAGGATACTTTCTTGGTAGAGCTTTCTCATGTCTGCCAAGCTAGTTAATTACATGCTTTGTGTGCATTAAGTGATCTTCATCACGGGTTCCATGTCCCATGTTTCATCTGGTGCGAAATATTAATCATTGCTATATTGAAGGACCCAACTGTGCAAAATTGCGCAAGCTATCACTACTTTTACTTGGGGCTTGTAAGATGGAATGGCTATTGTAAACAAATTTCTAACGGTTTTTACGCGACAAAAGCCCTTTCAACTGGTCTCCTCACATAAGAGTGTCTTAAGTTGAAACTCATTAGCATTTTGAGGATTGTTCCCTTCAGTATACTTCTCCATGTGGCATCTTGTGCCACGATATGGTGGAATAAGCACGGCCTCACAGCATTACCCCACTTCAACAAGGTAGAATTTTCTTATAAATAGCAACTACTCCCTCCATTTCAAATTACTCGTCGTGATTTTAGTTTAAATTTGAACTAAAACCACGACGAGTAATTTGGAACGGAGGGAGTATTAGCTAGTAAACTCTAGTGTATTCTCACGACATAGGTTTCGGATGAAATGCAATCGCCTGCTATTATCCTGTGACATAGATCGACTGAAATGCAGAATAGATGAGAGATCAAACCGAGGTATGGACACCGCGTCGGCAAATCACTACTCAAGCCCACCACAATGCATCATGCATTACAATGCAAAACTTGAAATAGAACGTTGATTGATTGACTATTGAGGACTTTTTTCGCACGTCTGAAGCGCAACGATAATGAATATCCACATTCAGTGTCAAGAGGAAGGTCAGCAACATAATAATAATAATAATAATAATAATAATAATAATAACTCAATCACATGGTGGAGACAACGTGAAGGCATTGCATTGTAACGTTGAGGAAAGGCCCCGAACTCCGGCTTGCGCAATGCAAGGTATACCCAACGAGCACGCCAGCTTGCACGGCGCAAGTATACGCAGCGAGGTGGCTTTTTTCTTAGAAACGAGCTTTAGAAAATAAACTTGACAGGAACACCTCAATCCATGGGGCAAACCAGACACTAATCATTTAGTTTGCTTCGACTCCACAGCCGTTTAACGATATGTACATAACATAGGCCCCTCATGTTGGCCTGTCCTCTTTGTACAGCTTTTTGGACAATTTCTTGTTTCCAAGAACTGCGAAGCTCCCAGATCTTACAGCTTTCTCAGCATGGATGCCAGAGCCAGACTAATGCGACGGCACAAGGGCGGCCACCACCTCGCGAAGAACATGAGTCGTGTCGCTGTAGCACACCTGCACCAGGGGGGCGCTTCTGTCCTTCACCGCATTGCCCAACTGCCATTTGCACAAGGGCATCTTAACTCGGTTAGCATCAAGCATACATCATGCTAAATTGCCCAGATCGTTGTCATAAGGAACAGCCAAACAACCATTTTGTAAAGTTGACCAGAGACTAGTCTACATAAATATTACACTGCAGAAAGCCAAAGAGAACTAAGTGCACTTGACTGAGTTCCTTATACTGCTGATGAACAAGCACTTTGAACACTATTAGCGAAAGCCCAGTCATGATCCATAACAACTTCCGCCAACGCAAAAGGAAACAGGACAAGGGTGAAAACGACTTGCTTAAGTGGGGACAGTTATCCGTTATAATTATATGTATTAAACATTTCCGTCAAAAGATCTGTACTACTCCCTCCGTCCGAAAATACTTGTCATCAAAATGGACAAAAAGGGATGTATTTATAACTAAGATACATCTAGATACATCCCCTTTTATTCATTTTGATGACAAGTATTTTCGGACGGAGGGAGTACTTATTAAACATCCATAAGATCAGAATAGTCCACATAGGCTGCTGCAACATGAACTGAACCACTTTGATACCTTTACTTAGAAAATGTTGAGCTGTATATCAGGCAAAACTTTAAATAATCTGTCTCTTAGCTCTTAGGACGCAATTGCAAATTAAGTTGACTTGAGATGCTGAGGCATTTGTGAAATTTGATAATCAAGGGCATACATGAACCCTGATAACTTGTGTATGTATGATTCGACATGTGAATTTGCAATGAAATAAGGCATGCTTTGAGCCCAAGTTTGACCAAACAAGTGGAAGGAAGCAGTCATCACCTCGTCCATGAAGTAGAAGAACTTGTTGGCTAGGCCAGTGAGCATCTTCTTGCGTTCATCGCTCTCACAGGAGGAGATCACACGGCTGAGGTCAATATACAAGAAGGTGGCCTTCAGCCGGAGGTCCCTCCCAACCAGGTCCCATGAGTCTTCGTCTTCAATCTCCAAATCCTCCTTCATGGAGAAGAGTTCGATGGCGCAGTTGTTGATCCGGCAAACACATCCCTTCAATTCAGTCCCAAAATCCATCAGTAATTTGTACTGCTTCCTCTGGCCCCGATTTCTGTATGAAAAAGATCAAAGCCTATCAGTCCATTTATAGATAGAATGGGCAGTGTTGGGGAACGAGGGGAGGACACATGAAGGAGGGAGAAATGAAAGGAAACTGCTGATTCTTGGACACTAAGGAAGCAGCAGGTGTCGACAAGTGCATGACAAAGACAAAGACCAGGTTGGTCAAAGGGAGGATACAGGATGGGTCAGTGGTGACGCGCTTGAAACGCAGGAAAGAGGACACGTTTAGGTAACGGGTGCCTTGCAGCCTTGAAGGACCGGAGAGCAAGAGAGGTGGCAGCAGAGAAAGCCATAAGAAATTGCAGACAGGCAATTTATGAGGGTAGTCATATTAATACAACTAAACTCCTGCAACCAGCCAACCATACGTCTTTTCTCTTCTTTCTCTCAAGCAAGCAATGACAACAACTCAATATGCAATGTGTTTTGCCATTTCCATTTTAGCAATAAAGTTATTCATCAATTCGCAGGAAAAGAATACAAATTCAATGACCAGGCAGCACGAAAGATCAGAATTGTTGGAGTGGGCCAAAAGATCAGCTCAGAATAACCATAAATAATTTTATACAAGCAAACAATTCAATACACAGGCCTTCATTATAAAGAGAGTTCACATTTGAACATGTGAAGAATATGCTAATTTGTTTTATTAGCACTTCTAATGAGAAAAAAAAGTGTGCTTTCTCGTGTGTTCCTAAAAACAATTGTACAGAACATCCAAAAACAACGGCATGCTTCATGATTGTGCTCGCCTGCTAAAGCTCGGTATATCCTTAAAAGGTTCTTTTTATCTAGACAACAATATCCTTCTAAAGTTAAAATCTTAGTATATGGAACTTATATGAGAAGCTATCCCTGAGAGCCCAGCTGTAGTTTTAGGGAGTTACCCATATTCATCTTATGTGCAACTTCAGATGTAATTCCTATTGCTATTGCAAAAGTGTGACAGGTTAAAGCTTTCGACTTTCGGTTTCTAGTAGCAATTGAGTAAGCATAGTAAGTAACGGCAAAACACTTTTCCTAGTTTAGTTTGTATTCACTTTGACCTACAATTTGGCTTATAACCATCACTGAACAACCAATTCAAGCTGCCTTCCTTTCTCTTCTATCCACTCCCCATACCTTTCAAGAATATAAAAAATGATGGTAAAGAAAATTCTGAATTACATATGTTCACTGAGAAGCTGAGTTGTGGGTCCTACATATTTTCCTTTTGTAGCGTGGATTTTACATATTCTTCAATCACTGTCCTAGTGTTCAGAATAGTAAGAGGATGGGGGTAGACAAAGATAGCAACTGATTGCAATAGCTTGCGAAAACGAAAGCCGAGGGGCCCAAACGTGGTTCTCTTCTCTCTTTTCCCCTTTGCCTCCTTACATGGTCTGGCTGACACCTAAAATTTCACTGCCCAATACTATGGTACTAGGAATTGGAGTTTTGACATGTTTAATATAATAACCCTATAATGAATGTACAAGAACATGGTTGTGGCTGGGGCTGCAGAACAGTAATGCCACCGAAAAGCAACGGAACAAAAGGAACAGTGCTACAAATAAAGGGGAACAGGACAGATATTCTATCCATCAAGTTGCAGAGACGGAAAGAAATCCACGGTACCAAGTAGAAATTTAGGAGCATCGTATACGACACGTTGGCGACATTTATTTCTAATAACCTCTTCAGGAATTCCCTACTTTTTCTCATAAACCAAAAATCATTTGACTCAGTCACGCAACGCCAAGATTTGAAATTTGAAACATGAAGTTCAGGACGGAACTATAAACAATGAAGAGGGGATTAAAGAAGTACGGTATATATACTTAGTTAAAAAGACAATAAACGGCCAAGGGCAAGCATTTTCTTTGTCCACTTTACGCCGATCAAAACAGAGTGTGTAGATAGGATCCGAATCAGCTGCTCCTGAATCAGTAATCCGGAGCAGAGAAAGGGAGGGGGGCAGGAAAGAACAGAGAAATCTCAGATTCCCCCTGCATTACCGATCCACACCCCCATCCCAAATCCGATCCGACGTTTAATCTACAGAGATCGCTCGCCTCGGATTCTTCCCCCGCCACCAAACCGCGGGTGATGCTTTCCAGGCATGACTTGATCGGAACGGGCAATCCGAGGAAATCTAACCAACTAACCAAGGAGATGAGATGAGGGGGCCTTGCTCTTCCTTCTTCTTCATGGAGATGCTCCACTGATCCCCACCCCGGCCCACCCCATCTCGAACAAACTGACCTTTTTTCTGTATATTAAACACTTGATCGATGCGATCGAAGTCAAGATTCACCCGAGGATCACAGTGCTCGTGTCCTGTTCCTCTCGAAGCAACAGTAAAATTATACGACCTATAATGATGATGATTCTCTTAAAGCGGCTGATATTGACCGCTGTAACTTGGATTTATTAATTGCTATATATACTCCAGTAAGAACTAAGCCAACGGAAGCAAAGCAAGAGAGGAGCATGGCTCGTGTTTGTACCTTGCGTCCCTCCCCTGCCTTCTCGGTCTCTCTCTGGGTGCTAAGCAAAACTGGCCCCGCCTCTACGGTTGGTTCTACCTGGCCGTAGCCGTGTCTGGGCGTTATATACACGCGGCCGTGACCTCTGCGGCTCTGCATGTGGGCCCGCTGGCCTTAGCTGAACTCTGATTTGGAATTGCTTTGCGCTTCTCCATCTACAAGCTTCTATGTTCGGATAGCTTTGGCATTGTTCGACTAACAAAAAAGGATGGCTGTTTTCAAAAAAAAAAAAGGATGTCTATGCATTGTTGGTTACTGGATTTTGCACCTGTATAAGCTGATGATTCACTGGACTTTTCTAGTAGTACGTGTGATGGTGACTGATTTGACCATCGATTAGCACGCCTAAGTATTTTATTAACTGCGTGTCTGCACTCCTACTTGGACAGGGTCCGGAGGGGTCCAAACACCTTGGGTCTTTTGTACGTAATTTTTTTCTACATTATACAAAAGATTGTCTTCAGCGTATCTATCTTTGGCGGATTTGGTCGGATTTGTTCGTCGTTCGCCTATGTTCATGTGTCTTCAGGTTGGATTCTTCTGATTTACGCTACTCTTCATTCTGTTGCCCGGCTCCGGCGAGGAAGGGGCGATGACAGCGGCGCGCCGTCGTCTCGCTTCAGTGCTTGTAGTTATCGCTAGGTGGTTTACGGATCTGGATGTAATTTTTTAGGGTCGTGCTAACTGCCACACGTGTGGCAGGAAGGGAGACGCACCACACATCTCTAATGTAAACAAATTGCCACGTCATCGCATGCATGCATGCAGGTATCTTTTTGGATTTTCAGTTTTTAAAATGTTTTATCTCTTAAACGAAAAATCCGATTGAAAATCCTTTTCACCATTAAATCCCTCGCGATGAGATCTTCGAAACTAGATCACATGTTGATATGTTTTGATGAATTTTTTTTTGGATTAAAAGTTGCCATGTCTATTGCATATGAATTGCCATAATGTTTACACTAAAGTTGCCATGATATGTTTCAGCTATTTTCTTCTACATTTAAAAATAAATTTTGACATTTATAAAACGGGGAATTAAGAAACTAGACTTGCCATGAACCATAAACTAAAATTGCCATGATACCTGCACGTAAAATTGCCATGGTTCATACAAAAAATAATTTTCATGGTCAAAGTACTGGAGTTGCCATCATCAAAATACTAAAATTGCCATGATCTACAAACTAAAATTGCCACATGGCAACTTTAGTTTAATCCCTATGGCAACTGCAGTGTAAACATCGTGGCAACTTCTGGCAAAAAAAAATTCGTCGAAACATATCAACATGGGGTCTAGTTTTGAAGATCTCGTCGAGACAGATTTAATGGTGAAAACGGATTTTTAGTTCACTTTTTTTATTTAGGAGATACAACATTTTTAAGCCGAAAACCAACAAAAATTCTGTTGATGTCATATATTCATACATGGTAAAATGAGTGGTGATGGAGGCGTGTGGGCGATGTGCAAACGACCACACGTGTGGGCGTTAACATTTCCGATTTTTTATTATTTTTAGTATTCATTGTACTACTATGATTGAAGATAAATAGATCGAAAGTTTTTCTCGCCAAAAAATGCGTGACCTTACTGTCATAAGGCAACAACTTTACCGCTGGCCAAAGCTCCCATCACCAAGCTCCAAATCCAATAAAGAAAAAGACAGGAGTATTCAGCATCGTGATCACATGTATGACACGCGAGGCGTTCCAGGAAGTCTCGTCGGGCCACACCACCACAACCTCGGTGAACTCGCCATCCTTGCACTCGAATGTGGAAGAGGACGACTGATGATCCACGGCTATAGGGGATTAATCACAGTCCTTTGATAAGTAAGAATGTCGAAACCAACCAAGAGCAGAAGAAATTGATCGACGGTTTTCAGGAAGGCATTTTCTGCAAGTGTTGTAAGATAGTTTTTATAGATAGTTTGATAGCAAGATAATTGGTAACAAGTAAGAAGTAATAAAAGTAACAAGGTGCAGTAAGGTTGTCCAATCCTTAATGTTGCTAAGAACAAGCCAGTGGAACTTCTTATAGTGATCAAAATGCTCTTGAGGGCACACGAAAATATCGACGAGTTACTTTCACTACGATTCATCAACTTGCGTTCATTGCCTAAATAAGTTTTTATGTGGGTGGACCGGAGCTAAGATCTTGTTCTTACTTGAACAAACGCCCACTTATGATTATACCCTCCATGCAAGCATCGACAAATAGAAGAGAAATAATTAAGATAAATCTGACTATAGCATTAAACATGTAGATCCAAAACGGCCCCTCGTGGAACAATTCATAAATTGGGGTGTAGGTTTCAGTCACTCTCGCAATCGAGCATGTACAAACTAATTCCATGATGCTCTCCCCTAGGCTAAAAGATGATAAAGTGTCATGTAGTCGATGTTCACATAACATCACTAGAGAAAGAACAACACATCATAGCATCAAAATATTGAACAGTGCTCAACCTCACATGATTACTAATAACAAGACATTTCCCGTGTCCTCAAGAACAAAAAAAACTACACAAATCATAATATTGAACATGTTCAGTAGATATAATATGCAATCAACAATCTAAACATAAAGATCTTCCACCAAGTAAATCAACTAGCATCAACTACAAGATGTAATCAACACTACTATCACCCACCGGTACAAATCTAAGATTTGATGCAAAGATTGAGCACAAGAGATGAACTAGCTTTTGGAGATGAGATGGTGTTGATGAATATGTTGGTGAAAATGAGGCCTCCCATGATGAGAGAAACGCCGGTTATGACGATGGCTTCAATTTCCCCTTCCGGAGGGAAGTTTCCCTGGCAGAGTCGCTCCGCTAGAGACCAAAAGTGCTCTGCCTCTGTTTCTGCCTCGAAACAGTGGCGACTTGTCCCGAAAGTCTTCTCTTGAATTTTTTTCCTAGGGTAAATGGCTTCATATAGGATAAGGATGTCAGCAATAGACCTCTGTGGGCTCCACAAGCCAGGGCGATGAGCCCTGGTGGTAGGGCATCCCCCCTTGGCTTGTGGGCCCACCGAGGCTCTTCTTCGGTACTTCTTACTTCCAGTATTTTTTATATATTCAAAAATAAATCTTCGTAAAATTTCACGTCATTTTGAGCTCCGGAGAATTGCTATCTCGGTTGTAGCTTCAGAATTCCAGTTGTCGATAATCTCCCTTTTTTGATGTGTCTTGCATTCCAAGAGAGAAAATGCATCATAATTGCATCATAATATGAAATCTAACTTCAAAACGAGATAAATAGCAGTAGGAAATCATGATGCAAACTAGACGTATAAACTACCCCGAACTCGGTAAACATGATCACAAGTTTATAGAGAGAAGTGTTGATAAAAGAAAATACAAACATCCAAGCATCATGATTATAATTACTAGTATACCTTGAACAACAATTATTATTCATAAAACTTCTCATGATCAAGTAACAACCTATTCATCTGATAAAGTATAGACCATAAACTCTCTTGAAACCTAACAAACTATGTTCTTAGTTATTCAAGCAATTACAATTCATCATATTTTCCAGAAGTTTCTATGTAATAGCTTTTGTTTGGCAAACTTCACACACTCAACCATCATATAATTTTCTAATGAATGATGGCACTCAAATCATATTTTTAGAGCAAAAAGTTTCAATCAAACACAAAGAGATATGGGGTCTAGTGCTTCATCTCCCAAATTATTTACCTCGGGGATAATTGTCAACAATAATAACTCATGATCATATATATTCAACTGCATATATGTGTCGAGATCTTTTCCTACCACATGATGTTTGCCAAGTGGAGAATAATTAAGGTTGGAATGGAGGAAAATATTTTGACTCTTGCACATGAGTAAAGCTTTAAAAATAAAAGATAGGCCCTTCGCAAAGGGAAGCAGAGGTTGTCATTCACTTTTTTGATTTTGGGATGTGTAAATTCTTAATGCAAAGGAATATCCCTTTATATTGCACCTTACAATAGTGGCCTTTGTTGAGCAGTCTGTCGGTTTTATTACTCCACCATCGTAAGATTGTACAAAGCTTATTTCCCTTCCAATAAAAGATCATGTGTATTTAAAAGCGGTTTTTAATACTTGCACCAATGGCAACTTAATTGAAGGATCTTGCTCAATTCATAGGTAGACGTGGTGGACTCTCATGGAAATAAACTGGGTCTAGGGGTTTCTGGATGCATAAGTAGTATCTCTACTTAGTGCAGAAGTTTTTGGCCAACAAATATTATAAACAAACACCACATGTTGGAGGATCCATGAGAATATAACTTCTATGAAAATATACACAAACATACTCAATACGTTGACTTCCTCATCCAATATCAACTATTTGATCAAGTTTGGAAATATTTAATGGGGTTTCGTAATCATAAAAGATGTTCAAGATAGTATATTTGCATGTGAAATCTCTCTTACATGACTATTCTTTCATGAATTGTTTGAATAACCAATGGTATGTTTGTTAAATTTCAATAGATTTTATTTTCTGCACCCCTTTGTGAAGTCACTACTTCCCATGGGATAAGCATATGCAATTTATTTTGCAATGGTGATATGCAAGGCAACGAAAAGTAAAAGATACTTGATGTCTACTACGCAACCTTCTCTTTGTAGACGTCGTTGGGCCTCCAAGTGCAGAGGTTTGTAGGATAGTAGCAAATTTCCCTCAAGTGGATGACCTAAGGTTTATCAATCCGTGGGAGGTGTAGGATGAAGATGGTCTCTTTCAAATAACCCTGCAACCAAATAAGAAAGAGTCTCTTGTGTCCCCAACACACCCAATACAATGGTAAATTGTATAGGTGAACTAGTTCGGCGAAGAGATGGTGATACACGTGAAATATGGATGGTAGATATGAGTATTTGTAATCTAAAAATATAAAAACAGCAAGGTAACAAGTGGTAAAAGTGAGCGTAAACGGTATTGCAATGCTAGGAAACAAGGCCTAAGGTCCATACACTACTAGGAAAAACCTTATACACAGAAGTTTATCAGTAGCGCGGTTTAAAAATGGGCGCTACTGCTAATTAGTAGTAGTGAGGGGTATAAAAACCGCGCTACTATTAAGTTGATAGTAGTAGCGAAGGGTATAAACCCGTGCTGCTACTAAATGGTCTCCAACAATACCCCAGGGATAGGCCATAGTAGTAGCGAGGAGTATAAAACAGATGCTACTACTAAGTAAGTAGTAATAGCGCATGTAAGACCCCCACGCTACTACTAAGCGTGTCCACCCCGGCCCGTTCCACACTCCCACCCCACCACCACCTCCCACCCCACCAACCGTCCGACACCACCCACCCCCCGTCTGTCTAAAAAAAATCATGCAGCCTGATCCAGATCCCCAACCTCCTCTCCTCTCCCAACCCACTCGCCGCAGGCCTCCCTTCCACCTCTCCTCCGTCCGTCCGCCCCCATTCCCCCCGCCTCCCGCCGGCCGGAGAGAGAGATGAAGACGGCGGCGCGGCCGACGTGGGTGCCGGCGAAGGGCGGGAACGAGCAGGACGGCATGGGCATCTTCGGGCCCTCCGGGAAGTACTCCTCCCGCGACCTCGCCGCCCACACCTCCCTCAAGCCCAGGTAAATTAAATTCAATCGTCTGCCCCGCGCTCCGATTCCGGTTCCAATTATGTGCCCCCGTTGCTCGATTCGCGCCCGTCTGGTTAGAGATTTCACGCCCGCGCTTTAGTTGGAATTTGGGGTGGGGGGAAGGGTGCTAAGGTTAATTGTCTCTAGAGACTTGGGCTCCGTCCAGATCGGGGCGGCTGGCCTCGTGGGTCTCCGCGCAGTAGAATTGCTGGCGACATATGGCCATCGCTAGCTCCTGCCTCGTCGCAGGCTGGGGTGGTCGTGTATCGCCAACTCCATATAGTTGTTTGGCATCTGTTTCAGGCTTGAATGGGGGCAGTACAACCCACCCTGCCCCGCTAATCGCTTGGAAATGGATGCAGCGTCTGCTATTCTGTGCGAGGTTGCCAGGGTTAGGTCGATTTCTGTATGTACAATTGACAAGCAAAGGCGCTAGTACTTGTTTACTGCAACAACACAATTAATTAACCAACACACATGCATACTTGGCTTGAGAAAATACGGATGCGTGTGGAAACCTGCGGAAGACAAACTAAATGTAGCCATTAGCTATGTTGCTAGGTGCCAAACAGAAGAAATGACTATTTTAGATGTTTGGAGCTGGGGTATCTTACTTAGCACCATGTGTAATTATTTTACAGCACTGACTTAATCATGTTTGCTGCTGCTACGACATATGGAGAATAATTTAGGCACCATAAGCAAATGGACGTAATAAAAGGTCCAGAACAATATGACCCCACAATTAAGAATAGTATGCAAGAACTTAAACAGTTGTATGCTCCCAATTAAGCATAGATGCAATAATAGTTCAATAATAATCAAATATGCTTGCACTCATAAACAGAACGATTTGTTTATAAAGATGTAAGTACATATAGGCTGATTATAATTTGTACATCACATCATCTAAAAGAATAAAAATGCAGAAGGGGAAGGAGAGAGAAATTGGCACTCATCACTTCGCCGTGTATTGTATCTTATTTAATTTTTTCGTCATGGCAAAAAAAAACCAAACTGATGTTATAGTTTCTGAATTCACAATGGATACATGGCAGCTGCTACATGCAAATAAGTGAAAGATGTGCACTTCAGAAGAAAATAAACTGATGTTATAGTTTCTGAATTCATAATGGATGTCCTGTGTCTTGCACTTTAGAAATAGGTAATTAGAAATGATTAGATTTACAGCCAAGTCTATAGGGATTTCACATTTGGTGATCCATTAAGTGAGCTTTTGACGCCATCGTGCAGCACGCGTGCTTTTGGTCGATTTTAACCAATTGCATTTTGTTACATTGAACTTACGAGAAGTACAAGGACCAGGGGATGATCTATCTGCATATGATCAGTCCTTGATTTTGAGTTATGATATGTTATGCTAACAATTTTATGGGACTACATGTTTTGAGATCTTTGCTTTCCCATGCAACCAGTTTCGTGGGCAGGAACTTGGCATTGATAAGGAAATTGTTCAGATTGCTTGCATGTCGAGTATCTGATTTCTGACAAGGTAAATGTGTGCCTGATACTTCCTCCTTTTTTGGTGTCTCTGTTTCAAGCTGAAAGAAATGATTGCTCACTATGATTGCTTCCATAACAGTTACTATATTTAACTGAGGAAAACCGATCCAGCATGTCTTATCTATTCATTGCTACTTTGTATGTGCCTTATGATATGTCCTCGTATATGTCTGTACTGAAATATGAGTGTCTTGGTCCTTCTTATATTATTTTTTATGATCTCAGTCAGCCTCTTTCGCACCCATTGTGTCGAGGACCAATGCAAGTATGTTGATTTTGTTGTCATTTGATTTGTGAGTAAATAGAAGTTAACCTGATTATGTGGTTGCATGATTTGCCTAATTCTGTGTTTCTTTTGGGCTTCATGTTTTTTTATGCACTTGTCAAATCTATATGCGTTCTGATATAACTATTCTCTACACTTTTCACTACTAGGAAATAGCTTATAGCTTCAATTGTGCATTACGGCTTAAATAAGAATCTCTGGAAAAAAATGTTGCACATTGGCATCTACATGTACCGCATTGTTTTTTTGTGCCATTCTTCTGAAGAATATGAAGTTTCTGAACCTTTGTTTGTAATGCTGCAGGGTTCTGGTAGCGACGATGACGGTCGTCGAGAGGTTCTTGGACTGGACGGTGTCGTGGCTGCCGATGTATAGAAAAGCGAAGCTGCTGCTCATTCTCTACCTCTGTCACCCCAGCACACAGGTAAGCAGTCGACCAGACACCCCGAGCCCGAGAGATGATCAACATTCAGATATACTTGATTCGATATGTGGCCAATTCCGAATCTTAATCTTAATGATGTTTGGGTTTCAGAGTGTGGGGAGCGGGGCACGTGTACGATGGCTTCCTTCGTCCGCTGGTGGCGAGGCACAAGGACGACATCGACTGGTCCAGTTGGAGCTGAGGGCCAGAGCGAGGGACGTGACTGCGTCGCAACTCAAGGCGGCGGCTGCCGTTAGTCAGGTGTGGCTCTTCGAGGCTATCCAATGTGTTTCGTCGCAGCTGTAGGCCGCGAGATCAGGCCAGGAAGGCGCCGCACATTGACGAGTGGTCCAATTTTTGGATCGGGCCATAACAACTTACGTAGGTAGTTGCTTATGTAACAGTGCGATAGAATGGAATTATACATGAGTTGCTGCTACAAGGAGGAACGTAGTTGCTTATGTAACTGTGTGATAGAATGAAATTATACATGAATTGCTGCTACAATGAGGAACTGGAGAAGATATGACTACTGTGTGATAGAATGAATTTGGTTGATTTTTTTAATTCCTAATAAGTTAGTAGTGGCGCGGGGATAAAATTGCGCGCTACTAGTATTTAGGATACTAGTAGCATTGGGACTATAGAGACGCTACTACTATTTTATTAGTAGCAGTGCGGTTCATAATAGCAGTAGCGCGGATTGAACCCTCGCTGCTACTAACAAAGTTATTAGTAGCACGAGTTCGACCCACACTACTACTAACTTTTAGCTGTAGCGCGATACTAGTAGCCCGAGTACCCGCGCTACTAGTAGCCATTTTACCCGCGCTGCTAGTAGCCTTTTCCCTAGTAGTGATACTTTCACTAGTGCCAGTTCTCTGAACAATAATAACATAATTGGATCATATAACTATCCCTCAACATGCAACAAAGAGTCACTTCAAAGTCATAATTGCGGAGAACAAACGAAGAGATTATTGTAGGGTACGAAACCACCTCAAAGTTATCCTTTCTGATCGATCTATTCAAGAGTCCGTAGTAAAATAACACGAAGCTATTCTTTCTGTTCGATCTATCATAGAGTTCGTACTAGAATAACACCTTAAGACACAAATCAACCAAAACCCTAATGTCACCTAGATACTCCAATGTCACCTCAAGTATCTGTGGGTATGATTATACGATATGCATCACACAATCTCAGATTCATCTATTCAACCAACACAAAGTACTTCAAAGAGTGCCCCAAAGTTTCTACCGAAGAGTCAAGACAAAAACGTGTGCCAACCCCTATGCATAAGTTCACAAGGTCATTGAACCCACAAGTTCATCACCAACACATACATCAAGTAGATCACGTGAATATCCCATTGACACCACAAATAAGCACATGCAAGACATACATCAAGTGTTCTCAAATCCTTAAAGACTCAATCCGATAAAATAACTTCAAAGGGAAAACTCAATCCATTACAAGAGAGTAGAGGGGGAGAAACATCATAAGATCCAACTATAATAGCAAAGCTCACGATACATCAAGACCGTGCCAAATCAAGAACACGAGAGAGAGAGAGAGATAAAACACATAGCTACTGGTACATACCCTCAGCCCCGAGGGTGAACTACTCCCTCCTCGTCATGGAGAGCGCCAGGATGATGAAGATGACCACCGATGAGGGATCCCTCCTCCGGCAGGGTGCCGGAACAGGGTCCCGATTGGTTTTTGGTGGCTACCGAGGCTTGTGGCAGCGGAACTCCTGATCTATTGTGCTCCTGGAAGTTTTTGGGGTATATGGATATATATAGGCGAAAAAAGTCGGTCAGGGAGCCACGAGGGGCCCACGAGGGTGGGGGGTGCGCCCACCCCCCTAGGGCGTGCCATGGACCCTCGTGGCCGCCTCGTTTACTTCTTAACATCCACTCCAAGTCTCCTGGATTGTGTTTGTTCCAAAAATAACTCTCCCGAAGGTTTCATTCTGTTTGGATTCCGTTTGATATTCCTTTTCTTCGGAACACTGAAATAGGCAAAAAACAACAATTTGGGCTGGGCCTCCGGTTAATAGGTTAGTCCCCAAAATAATATAAAAGTGTATAATAAAGCCCATAAACATCCAAAATAGATAATATAATAGCATGGAATAATAAAAAAATATAGATACATTGGAGACGTATCAAGCATCCCCAAGCTTAATTCCTGCTCGTCCTCGAGTAGGTAAATGATAAAAACATAATTTTTGATGTGGAATGCTACCTAGCATATTTCTCAATGTAATTTTCTTTGTTGTGGCATGAATGTTAAGATACAAATGATTCAAGATAAAAGTTTAATATTGACATAGAAATAGTAATACTTCAAGCAAAACTAACAAATAATCATATCTTTATCAAAATAGCATAGCCAAAGAAAGCTTATCCCTACAAAATCATATAGTTAGGCCATGCTTCATTTTCGTCACACAAAATACTCCCATCATGCACAATCCCGGTTTCAGCCAAGCAATTGGTTCATACTTTTAAACGCGCTTCAGCTTTTTTAACTCTCACGCAATACATGAGCGTAAGCCATGGATATAGCACTATGGGTGGAATATAATGATGATGGAGGTTGTGTGGAAAAGACAAAAAAGGAGAAATTCTCACATTGACGAGGCTAATCAACGGGCTATGGGTATGCCCATCAATTGATGTCAATGCGAGGAGTAGGGATTGCCATGCAATAGATGCACTAGAGCTATAAATGTATGAGAGCTCAACAAAAGAAACTAAGTGGGTGTGCATCCAACTCGCTTGCTCACGAAGACCTAGGGCATTTTGAGGAAGCCCATCATTGGAATATACAAGACAAGTTCTATAATGAAGAATTCCCACTAGTATGAAAGTGACAACATAGGAGACTCTCTATCGTGAAGATCATGGTGCTACTTTGAAGCACAAGTGTGGAAAAAGGATAGTAACATTGTCCCCTTCTCTCTTTTTCTCTCATTTTTTTTATTTTGGTGGGCTTCTTTGGCCTCTTTTTTTTATTTGGGCTTCTTTGGCCTCTTTTATTTTTCATAAAGTCCGGAGTCTCATCCCGACTTGTGGGGGAATCATAGTCTCCATCATCCTTTCCTCACTTGGGACAATGCTCTAATAATGAAGATCATCACACTTTTATTTATTTACAACTCAAGAATTACAACTCAATATTAGAACAAAATATGACTCTATGTGAATGCCTCCGGTGGTGTACCGGGATATGCAATGAATCAAGAGCGACATGTATGAAAGAATTATAAAGGTGGCTTTGCCACAAATACGATGTCAACTACATGATCATGCAAAAGCAATATGACAATGATGGAACGTGTCATAATAAATGGAACAGTGGAAAGTTGCATGGCAATATATCTCGGAATGGCTATGGAAATGCCATAATAGGTAGGTATGGTGGCTGTTTTGAGGAAGTTATAAGGAGGTTTATGTGTGATAGAGCATATCGTATCACGGGGTTTGGATGCACCGGCGAAGTTTGCACTAACTCTCAAGGTGAGAAAGGGCAACGCACGGTACCATAGAGGCTAGCAATGATGGAAGGGTAAGAGTGCGTATAATCCATGGACTCACATTAGTCATAAAGAACTCATATACTTATTGCAAAAGTTTATTAGCCCTCGAAGCAAATTACTACTACGCATGATCCTAGGGGAAGGGTTGGTAGGAGTTAACCATCACGCGATCCCGACCTCCACTCATAAGGAAGGCAATCAAAGAACACCCCATGCTTCAAATTTGTCACACAACGTTCACCATACGTGCACGCTACAGGACTTGTCAACTTGAACACAAGTATTTCTCAATTTCATAATTACCCAACTAGCATGACTCTAACATTACCACCTTTATATCTCAAAACAATCATCAAGTATCGAACTTCTCCTAGCATTCAATGCACTTTATATGATAGTTTTTATTATACCTATCTTGGATGCACATCATATTAGGACTAATTTTATAACCAAAGCAAATACCATGCTGTTCTAAAAGATTTTAAAAATAATATAAGTGAAGCATGAGAGATCAATAATTTCTACAAAATAAAACCACCACCGTGCTCTAAAAAGATATAAGTGAAGCACTAGAGCAAAATTGTCTAGCTCAAAAGATGTAAGTGAAGCACATAGAGTATTCTAATAAATTCCAATTCATGTGTGTCTCTCCCAAAAAGTGTGTACAGCAAGGATGATTGTGGTAAACTAAAAAGCAAAGACTCAAATCATACAAGACACTCCAAGCAAAACACATATCATGTGGTGAATAAAAATGTAGCCTCAAGTAAAGTTACCGATGAATGAAGACGAAAGAGGGGATGCCATCCGGGGCATACCCAAGCTTAGGCTCTTGGTTGTCCTTGAATATTACCTCGGGGTGCCTTGGGCATCCCCAAGCTTAGGCTCTTTCCACTCCTTATTCCATAGTCCATCAAATTTTTACCCAAAACTTGAAAACTTCACAACACAAAACTCAACAGAAAACTCGTAAGCTTCGTTAGTATAAGATAATAAACCACCACTTAGGTACTGTTGTGAACTCATTATAAATTCATATTTCTGTAATATCTACTGTATTCCAACTTCTCGATGGTTCATACCCTCCGATACTACTCATAGATTCATCAAAATAAGCAAATAACACAATGAAAACAGAATCTGTCAAAAACAGAAAAGTCTGTAGTAATCTGTATCATTCGAATACTTCTATAACTCCAAAATTTCTGAAATAAACTGATTGACCTGAGGCATTTGTATATTAATCATATGAAAAAAGAATCAACCTAAAAGCACTCTCCAGTAAAAAAATGGCAGCTAATCTCGTGAGCGCAAAAGTTTCTATTTTTTACAGCAAGATCGCATAGACTTTACCCAAGTCTTCCCAAAGGTTCTACTTGGCACAAACACTAATTAAAACATAAAACCACATATAAACAGAGGCTATATGAATTATTTATTACTAAACAGTAGCAAAAAGCAAAGAACAAAAATAAAATTGGGTTGCCTCCCAACAAGCGCTAACATTTAACGCCCCTACCTAGGCATGATGATTTCAATGATGCTCACATAAAAGATAAGAATTGAAACATAAAGAGAGCATCAAGAAGAATATGACTATCACATTTAAGTCTAACCAACTTCCTATGCATAGGGATTTTTTGAGCAAACAACTTATGGGAACAATAATCAACTAGCATAGGAAGGCAAAACAAGCATAACTTCAAGATTTTAAGCACATAAAGAGGAAGCTTGATATTATTGCAATTCCTATAAGCATATGTTCCTCCCTCATAATAATTTTCAGTAGCATCATGAATGAATTCAACAATATAACCATCACATAAAGCATTCTTTTCATGATCTACAAGCATAGAATTTTTATTACTCTCCACATAAGCAAAAATTTTCTCATTCAGAATAGTGGGAGTATCATAAGAGACTCGAATACTATAAATTGTTTCCATATTAAAAGAGTAATGTTCAGAAAAAGGGTAATCATAATCATAACAAGTTTTATAAATACAATCATCACTACTTTTTATAGCATAAGTTTCATCACAATAATCATCATAAGTAGCAACTTTGTTCTCATCATAATCAATTGAAACCTCTTCCAAAATAGTGGATTCATCACTAAATAAAGTCATGACCTCTCCAAATCCACTTTCATAAATATTATAAGATTCAACATCATCCAAAATAGTGGGATCATTACTTCCTAAAGTTGACACTCTTCCAAACCCACTTTCATGAATATAACCATCATAAATAGGAGGCATGCTATCATCATAATAAATTTGCACATCAAAACTTGGGAGGCTAAAAATATCATCTTCATTAAGCATAGCATCCCCAAGCTCGGGACAAACATTAATTGCAGAAAATATATTCTCAAACATGTTATTCTCATCAAACATAGCATCCCCAAGCTTGGGCCTTTCCCTATCATAAGCATAATCACTCTCATCATTAATAGTATGGATAGCACCAATAGTATAGCAATTATCATCATTACAATGAGTAATAGGAGCAACATAATTTGGGAGGGATACCTTTCTACCTTTGCTTCTCTGTCTTTTCTTTTTCTTCTTCACATCATGTGTGGGTTTAACCCTCTTTTTTGAGCTCCTTATTAATGAGATTGGTTGAATAGAAAGCTCCTCCTCGTTACCTGATTCATCATAAGAAATAATAGGAGGATAATGGGAAGTCTCTTCCCTTTAATTAGTATTCTCTTCATCTTCTATTTGTTTTCTTGTCTTTATGTAATTTGCCATATAAGGATTTTCAATGCAATTCACCGCACAATACATATAAATTTCCTCTAGATCAAAATCAAGAACTTTATCAAGGACAAATTCTGGGAGATCCTTAGTTATACGTTGATTTCTTCATAACCCACAAGCAAACTAAGTTCATTATGATGTGCAAGGGAAATCAAGTCATCACAATTTTTGGACACGATAAGATCATGAAACAATTTGCATTGGAGATTTAAATGATCACGTTAATTGCAAAGTTCACAAGGATGGCAAAGAAATTTTAAATTTTCAGCACAAACATCTAGCCTTTCTTGAAACCATTTAGTTTCTAAATACTTATGCCTCCTGCAAAATCTATCTTCCCTATTTGGTGTGTACTTGCAAACTCTATGCACTCCACAAAAATTGACATGCTTGTAAGAGACATTTTCATCATGACTAGAGCAATCATCATTAGTACCATGGATATTCAAAGATTTCATACTAATAACATTGCAATCATGCTCCTCATTCAAATATTTAGTGCCAAACATTTTATAGACTTCTTCTTCTAGCACTTGAGCACAATTTTCCTTTCCATCATTCTCAGGAAAGATATTAAAAAGATGAAGCGTATGAGGCAAACTCAATTCCATTTTTTTGTAATTTTCTTTTATGGACTAAACTAGTGATAAAACAAGAAACAAAAAGATTCGATTGCAAGATCTAAAGATATACCTTCAAGCACTCACCTCCCCGGCAACAGTGCCAGAAAAGAGCTTGATGTCTACTACGCAACCTTCTCCTTGTAGATGTTGTTGGGCCTCCAAGTGCAAAGGTTTGTAGGGCAGTAGAAAATTTCCCTCAAGTGGATGACCTAAGGTTTATCAATCCATGGGAGGTGTAGGATGAAGATGGTCTCTCTCAAACAACCCTGCAACCAAATAACAGAGTCTCTTGTGTCCGCAACACACCCAATACAATGGTAAATTGTATAGGTGCACTAGTTCAGTGAAGAGATGGTGATACAAGTGCAATATGGATGGTAGATATGAGTATTTTTAATCTGAAAATATAAAAACAGCAAGGTAATAAGTGGTAAAAGTGAGAGCAAACGATATTGCAATGCTAGAAAACAAGGCCTAAGGTTCATACTTTCACTAGTGCAAGTTCTCTCAACAATAATAACATAATTGGATCATATAACTATCCCTCAACATGCAACAAAGAGTCACTCCAAAGTCACTAATAGAGGAGAACAAACGAAGAGATTATTGTAGGGTACGAAACCACTTCAAAGTTATCCTTTCTAATCGATCTATTCAAGAGTCCATAGTAAAATAACACGAAGCTATTCTTTCGTTCGATCTATCATAGAGTTCGTACTAGAATAACACCTTAAGACACAAATCAACCAAAACCCTAATGTCACATAGATACTCCAATGTCACCTCAAGTATCCGTGGGTATGATTATACGATATACATCACACAATCTCAGATTCATCTATTCAACCAACACAAAGTACTTCAAAGAGTGCCCCAAAGTTTCTACCGAAGAGTCAAGACGAAAACGTCTGCCTACCCCTATGCATAAGTTCACAAGGTCACTGAACCTACAAGTTGATCACCAACACATACATCAAGTAGATCACGTGAATATCCCATTGTCACCACAGATAAGCACATGCAAGACATACATCAAGTGTTCTCAAATCCTTAAAGACTCAATCCGGTAAGATAACTTCAAAGGGAAAACTCAATCCATTACAAGAGAGTAGAGGGGGAGAAACATCATAAGATCCAACTATAATAGCAAAGCTCGCGATACATCAAGATTGTGCCAAATCAAGAACACGAGAGAGATCAAACACATAGCTACTGGTACATACCCTCAGCCCCGAGGGTGAACTACTCCCTCCTCGTCATGGAGAGCGCCAGGATGATGAGGATGGCCACCGGTGAGAGATCCCCCCTCTAACAGGGTGCCGGAACAGGGTCCCTATTGGTTTTTGGTGGCTAGAAAGGCTTGCGGCGGCGGAAATCCCGATGTATTGTGCTCCTGGAAGTTTTTGTGGTATATGGATATATATAGGCGAAAGAAGTCGGTCAGGGGAGCCACGAGGGGCCCACGAGGGTGGGGGCGCGCCCTGGACCCTCGTGTCCGCCTCATTTACTTCTTGACGTCCACTCCAAGTCTCCTAGATTGCGTTTGTTCCAAAAATAACTCTCCCAAAGGTTTCATTCTGTTTGGATTCCGTTTGATATTCCTTTTCTTCGAAACACTGAAATAGGCAAAAACAACAATTTGGGCTGGGCCTCCGGTTAATAGGTTAGTTCCAAAAATAATATAAAAGTACATAATAAAGCCCATAAACATCCAAAACAGATAATATAATAGCATGGAACAATCAAAAATTATAGATACGTTGGAGACGTATCAATACTCATACACTAGTAGAAAACGGAGCTTTATTACCGGTTCGTAAGGGCCTTTAGTGCCGGTTGGGCAACCGACACTAACGGGTGGGGACTACAGGTCCCGCCCTTTAGTCCAGTTCAGCACGAACCGACACTAAAGGGCCACCACGTGGCATGAGCCCGCGCCGGGGGCTGGGAGACCTTTAGTACCGGTTGGACAGACTAACCGGTACTAAAGGTTTAGGTTTTTTTGGGTTTATGATTTCTTTTCCATTAATTTTGTTTTTTCCATTTAATTCTTTCTCATTTGCTGATATTTTACGATACTACATATTGTACACGTTATGCATATATATAAATAGAATTCCTCGTAGAGTGACCGATTATATATATATATACAATTTGGTATATATATATATATATATATATATATATCATCGAATGTCTCGCACCACCATTCACACATACACATGTATATATATATACAATTTGGTATATATATACAATTTCTCCTACGTGGAGGCATTACTCTAGTTGTAGAGGGTAATGGGATTCTCCTTTGGGATCTATGACCTGGTCGGGCAAAAATTCCACTATTTTTGCTTGAAGTGCTCGTACGCGATCCCCTAGTAGGAGCTTCTCCTGCACATCCCGGAACTTTAAAGAAGGAGATCAAATATGCATGTATTAGTTGTGTGTATATATATTAGATATTGATAATCATGTAAAAATTGTGAATAGTGCTCTGGCAACATACCCATTGCTGTCTATCATCTCTGCTCCTTTTGGACGACATCATGTGAATGTTCTCGCAAAGGTAGTATGCACATAGATCATTCCCCGACAACTGCTTCATGCATTTTACGAGAATAAAATTCAATCAGATAATAATTTGTCAAGCATGATAACTAATGGTATATTGAAACTAGAATTAAAGAGATGGTAGCTAGCTAGCTAGTACCACTTAATTAATTATACCTTTGGTCGAAACCAATACAGCTTTTCTTTCCATGGACCTGGAACCTCTTCCCTGAACTTTTGCCAAGCCTTGCTCGCTGGCAAAGAAAATGCAAAAAGGTGTTATTAATTAGTTGATATCAGGAAATGACAAAGAAAAGAGGCCGACATATAATTTGATGATGATTGAAATTACCTATTGACTATTCCCTTCACGCTTTCGTACTCCTCGACTGGTTTAAGTAGCGAGTCCAGAACTTCAACTTATCCATCTTCAACTCGAATGATTAACAAGATCGAGTGTTAACTACATGCGCACACGTTTGCATGTATAAATTAAGCAGGCATCTGCATAACACTCATCAACTACCCTAAACCCTATACACTTATTAATTAACATCTAGCTAGTAAGCAAAAACAGAATTTGTAGTACAAGACAGTGTGACTCACCCGAAGTGGTAAGGAAGTAGTATATCTTGATTGATATTTAGGCGCTTCAAGAACCCTAGGAAGCTAGTATCTGTATCTTGTTTATAGAATGGCTTTGACTATGTCACTTGATTAACAGTGTTTGGGTCAATGAACCCAATGCCATAGCGTCCAGCTTTTTTCATTCCATAGATCTTCATTCTGCATAATACCACAAAAAAGAATATAGTGAGGATAATATTACATGTAATGATCAACGAGCACTACAGGTAGCTAGAGACTTAATTAAATTACAAAAAGAAATCACTTACAGACAATAGCAACTGACGAGAGATTTGTCGAGTGTGTCTTGATTGAATAACTAAAACAGTTTTGTAAACTCAACATACAGAGCATTCTCATGGTAGTAATGATCTGCCTTGACTTTCACCATGAGGGACTCTCGATTGGTAGTCTTGGTAATTTCATGTACCATTCATGCAATTGATACATTCTCGTTGAGAGCTTCTTGACCTCCTCGGGTTTGACCAAAGGTTCGTCGTAGGCATTTTTCCGTTTTATTTCCGCCTCTGTAGTCAATGGTGTGGGCTCAAGCTCTAGGAGTTGTTCCACAGTGACACTAGCCTCTTCAGCCATCCTTCTATGATCGTCGGTTATTACCGGCAGATCGTAGCCGGTACTCACATGTGTTGATGGTACAATGAGCGGGGGGATCGATTGCACCGCCTGTTCTTCCAGCTGGGGAACAATTTTCCTGCTTTTCTTGGCAGTTGCTTGGCTGTAGCTCGACCTCGACTCCTTCATCCGGTGCTCATGTGCCTTCCTGATTTGGCACTCATAGTCTGAGTGAACAGGCTTGGGAGCTGGTGGCTGAGCCATACGAATAAAGTGCTCAATGACATGCTCAGACACTTTCTCCTTTGGCGGCGGTGGCGGTTTCGGTCCAAAATGGGCGTCCAATTTTCTCCTGACTTCAGCTGCGGTTTCCTCTTCGCTCCTGTCGTAAGGCCTCTGCGGAAGAGGTGCAAGGCTTGGGCCATATTGGAATCTCTTGCCTCGTTTACTTGTACCGCCAGCCGCCATAGTTGCGGCGGCTCTCTTCCGATGTTGCTTAGGCGGTGGAGCCTGCTGAGGCGGCGGAGACGGCTTGTGTGGTGCCTGACTTGGAGGAGGAGGCCTGGGCTGACATGATGCCGGACGACTTGGAGGAGGAGGAGTGGGCTCACGCGGTGCCGGAATTGGAGGAGGAGGAGTGGCCTCACGCATTGGCAGACATGGAGGAGCAGGAGTCTGCAGAGGCAGTGCCTGACTTGGAGGATTTGGAGTCGACTGCTGACGTGGTGGCGGACTTGGAGGAGGAGCCGGCTGACGCGGTGTTGGTGGCCTTGGAAATACGATGCAATCCTTTCTCCATATTACGATACGATGTAATGCCTCTCCCAGTGTGTGCTCGTCCTCACCTCCAGGAATGTCAAGCTGCAGCCCCCCTATATTCTGCCACCACTTCATCCACCCTGACATGAGCATAGCCAGCTAGAATCGGATTGCAATTGAAGGTTGCTTCAGGGGGGGGTTGTATAAGCAACGCCGTCCGCCACCTTGATGGATATGTTCTTCACTAATGTATGTAGCTCATAATTAGTGTTCTCAATGATGTCATCCACAGAGTATGTATCCAGCAGTGCCTCATGGCCCGGTGCGGAACCAACGCTGCTTCTCGGCATGGATGGGATGGTGCTATCCAATGCTGGATCCGCTACCTCCTACCGCTGCAGAGACCCCCTTCCCTGGCTGGTGATTTCGTCAATCTGCTGCTGCTGCCGCCGCAATAGGAGTGCCAACTCCGCGTGCGAAATTTCTAGGCCTTTAAGTTGTTCTGCTTCATGCTTCCTCTGCTCCTCCTCCAGCTTCCTCTTCTTCTCCTCCTCCATCTTCCTTCTGGCACGACTTCTGTAGTCGGTGTTCTGATATGTCTCCAACGTATCTATAATTTTTGATTGTTCCATGCTATTATATTATCTGTTTTGGATGTTTAATGGGCTTTATTATACACTTTCATACTATTTTTATCACTAACCTATTAACCGGAGGCCCAGTCCAAATTGTTGTTTTTTGCCTATTTCAGTGTTTCGCGGAAAAGGAATATCAAACGGAGTCCAAACGGAATGAAACCTTCGGAAGAGTTATTTTGGGAACAAACGCAATCCAGAAGACTTGGAGTGGATGTCAAGAAAGAAACGAGGAGGCCACAAGGTAGGGAGGCGCGCCCCCACCCTCGTGGGCCCCTCGTGGCTCCCCTGACCGACTTCTTTCGCCTATATATACTCATATACCCTGAAAACATCCAGGAGCACCACAAAACCCTATTTCCACCACCGCAACCTTCTGTACCCATGAGATCCCATCTTGGGGCCTTTTTCGGCACTCTGCCGGAGGGGGAATCTATCATGGAGGGCTTCTACATCAACGCCATAGCCTCTCCGATGAAGTGTGAGTAGTTTACCACAGACCTTCAGGTCCATAGTTAATAGCTAGATGGCTTCTTCTCTCTCTTTGGATCTCAATACAAAGTTCTCCTCGATCTTCTTGGAGATCTATTCGATGTAACTCTTTTTGAGGTGTGTTTGTCGAGATCCGATGAATTGTGGGTTTATGATCAAGATTATCTATGAACGATATTTGAATCTCCTCTGAATTCTTTTATGTATGATTTGTTATCTTTGCAAGTCTCTTCGAATTATCAGTTTGGTTTGGCCTGCTAGATTGATCTTTCTTGCAATGGGAGAAGTGCTTAGCTTTGGGTTCAATCTTGCGGTGTCCTTTCCCAGTGACAGCAGGGGCAGCAAGGCACGTATTGTATTGTTTCCATTGAGGATAAAAAGATGGGGTTTATATCATATTGCTTGAGTTTATCCCTCTACATCATGTCATCTTGCCTAATGCGTTACTCTGTTCTTATGAACTTAATACTCTAGATGCATGCTGGATAGCGATCGATGTGTGGAGTAATAGTAGTAGATGCAGAATCGTTTCGATCTACTTGTCGCGGACGTGATGCCTATATACATGATCATGCCTAGATATTCTCATAACTATGCACTTTTCTATCAATTGCTCAACAATAATTTGTTCACCCATCGTAATACTTATGCTATCTTGAAAGAAGCCACTAGTGAAACCTATGGCCCTCGGGTCTATTTTCCATCATATAAGTTTCCGATCTATTTTATTTTTCAATCTTTACTTTCCAATCTATATCATAAAAATACCAAAAATATTTATCTTATTATCTCTATCAGATCTCACTTTTGCAAGTGGTCGTGAAGGGATTGACAACCCCTTTATCGCGTTGGTTCCAAGGTTCTTATTTATTTGTGCAGGTACGAGGGATTTGAGTGTAGCCTCCTACTAGATTGATACCTTGGTTCTAAAAAACTGAGGGAAATAATTATGCTACTTTGCTGCATCACCCTTTCCTCTTCAAGGGAAAACCAACACATGCTCAAGAGGTAGCAAGAAGGATTTCAGGCGCTGTTGCCGGGGAGTCTACACACAAGTCAAGACATACCAAGTACCCATCACAAACTCTTATCCCTCGCATTACATTATTTGCCATTTGCCTCTCGTTTTCCTCTCCCCCACTTCATCCTTGCCACTTTATTCGCCCTCTTTTCCCGTTTGCCTCTTTTTCTCTTGCCTCTTGTGTGTCTGTTTGCCCTGATGGCCTTGCCTAAAAATGTTGATCCTCACCTTAGAAGGTTGGAAGAAATCGAAAACAACGTTAGAAGCTTTATGACTTTACAATTTGAGCATAATAATTTGTTTATAAATGAGCTTAAAGAACAAAAAAGATTTATGGATTACATGAATAAAGAGCTTGATGATATGTCTAAGGAATTTTATGGTTTGAAATCTCAGTTTGCTCGTCTTGAAAACTTAATATCCCAAATTTTGGATAAGCAGGCAATAAGATGGCCGCCAAACTGTTGGGGAACGTTGCAGAAAATTAAAAATTTTCCTACGGTTTCACCAAGATCCATCTATGAGTTCATCTAAACAATGAGTCAAGGGAGTGAGTTTGCATCTACATACCACTTGTAGATCGCGTACGGAAGCGTTTGAGGGAACGGTGATGATGGAGTCGTACTCGCCGTGATTCAGATCACCGATGACCAAGTGCTGAACGGACAACACCTCCGCGTTCAACACACGTACGGTACGGGCGATGTCTCCTCCTTCTTGATCCAGCAAGGGGGAAGGATAGGTTGAGGAAGAAGGCTCCAGCAGCAGCACGACGGCGTGATGATGGTGGAGAGGCAGTACTCCGACAGGGCTTCGCCAAGCACACAACAGAGGAGGAGAGGTGTTGGGGAGGGGAGGGGCTGCGCCTTGGCTTGGGTGTTCAGCCCTCCCCTCACCCCTCTATTTATAGGGGAAGGGGCAAGGGGGGCCGGCCCCTCTAGATGGGATCTAGAGGGGGGGCGGCGGCCAGGGAGGGGGGACTTGCCCCCCAAGCAAAGGGGGCGCCCCCTCTAGGGTTCCCCCCAACCCTAGGCGCATGGGCCCAAGGGGGGGGGGCACGCCCAGCCCTCCAGGGGCTGGATCCTGCCCCATGCGGCCCTTGTGGCCCCCCTGGGAGGGGTGGCCCCTCCCGGTGGACCCCTGGAACCCCTCCGGTGGCCCCGGTACAATACCGATATGCCCCCGAAACCTTCCGGTGTCCATATGTCAACTTCCCATATATAGATCTTTACCTCCGGACCATTCCGGAACTCCTCGTGACATCTGGGATCTCATCCGGGACTCCGAACAACTTTTGGTAATCACATACAAGTCTTCCTAATAACCCTAGCATCGCCGAACCTTAAGTGTGTAGACCCTACGGGTTCGGGAGACACGCAGACATGACCGAGACGGCTCTCCGGTCAATAACCAACAGCGGGATCTGGATACCCATGTTGGCTCCCACATGCTCCTCGATGATGTCATCGGATGAACCATGATGTCGAGGATTCAATCAACCCCGTATGCAATTCCCTTTGTCAGTCGGTATGTTACTTGCCCGAGACTCGATCATCGGTATCGCAATACCTTGTTCAGTCTCGTTACCGGCAAGTCAGTTTACTCGTACCGTAATGCATGATCCCGTGACCAAACACTTGGTCACTTTGAGCTCATTATGATGATGCACTACCGAGTGGGCCCAGTGATACCTCTCCGTCATACGGAGTGACAAATCCCAGTCTCGATCCGTGTCAACCCAACAGACACTTTCGGAGATACCTGTAATGCACCTTTATAGTCACCCAGTTACGTTGTGACGTTTGGTACACCCAAAGCACACCTACGGTATCCGGGAGTTACACGATCTCATGGTCTAAGGAAGAGATACTTGACATTGGAAAAGCTCTAGCAAAACGAACTACACGATCTTGTGCTATGCTTAGGATTGGGTCTTGTCCATCACATCTTTCTCCTAATGATGTGATCCCGTTGTCAACGACATCTAATGTCCATAGTCAGGAAACCATGACTATCTGTTGACTAACGAGCTAGTCAACTAGAGGCTTACTAGGGACGTATTGTAGTCTATGTATTCACACGTGTATTACGATTTTCGGATAATACAATTATAGCATGAATAAAAGACAATTATCATGAACAAGGAAATATAATAATAATTCTTTTATTATTGCCTCTAGGGCATATTTCCAACAGTCTCCCACTTGCACTAGAGTCAATAATCTAGTTACATTGTGATGAATCGAACACCCATAGAATTCTGGTGTTGATCATGTTTTGCTCGCGAGAGAGGTTTAGTCAACGGATCTGCGACATTCAGATCCGTATGTACTTTGCAAATATCTATGTCTCCATCTTGAACATTTTCACGGATGGAGTTGAAATGACGCTTGATGTGCCTGGTCTTCTTGTGAAACCTGGGCTCCTTGGCAAGGGCAATAGCTCCAGTGTTGTCACAGAAGAGTTTGACCGGCCCCGACGCATTGGGTATGACTCCTAGGTCGGTGATGAACTCCTTCACCCAAATAGCTTCATGCGCTGCCTCCGAGGCTGCCATGTACTCTGCTTCACATGTAGATCCCGCCACGACGCTCTGCTTGCAGGTGCACCAGCTTACTGCTCCACCATTCAACATATACACGTATCCGGTTTGTGACTTAGAGTCATCCAGATCTGTGTCGAAGCTAGCGTCGATGTAACCCTTTACGACGAGCTCTTCGTCACCCCCATAAACGAGAAACATGTCCTTTGTCCTTTTCAGGTACTTCAGGATATTCTTGACCACTGTCCAGTGTTCCTTGCCGGGATTACTTTGGTACCTTCCTACCAAACTTACGGCAAGGTTTACATCAGGTCTGGTACACAACATGGCATACATAATAGATCCTATGGCTGAAGCATAGGGGATGACACTCATCTCTTCTTTATCTTTTGCCGTGGTTGGGCATTGAGCCGAGCTCAATCTCACACCTTGCAATACAGGCAAGAACCCCTTCTTAGACTGATCCATTTTGAACTTCTTCAAAATCTTATCAAGGTATGTGCTTTGTGGAAGAACTATGAGGCGTCTCGATCTATCTCTATAGATCTTGATGCCTAATATATAAGCAGCTTCTCCAAGGTCCTTCATTGAAAAACACTTATTCAAGTAGGCCTTAATGCTGTCCAAGTATTCTATATCATTTCCCATCAAAATTATGTCATCTACATATAATATGAGAAATGCTACATAGCTCCCACTCACTTTCTTGTAAACGTAGGCTTCTCCATAAGTCTGCATAAACCCAAACGCTTTGATCGTCTCATTAAAGCGAATGTTCCAACTCCGAGATGCTTGCACCAGCCCATAAATGGATCGCTGGAGCTTGCACACTTTGTTAGCATTCTTAGGATCGACAAAACCCTCCGGCTGCATCATATACAGTTCTTCCTTAAGATGCCCGTTAAGGAATGCCGTTTTGACGTCCATCTGCCATATCTCATAATCATAGTATGCGGCAATTGCTAACATGATTCGGACGGACTTAAGCTTCGCTACGGGAGAGAAAGTCTCATCGTAGTCAATCCCTTGAACTTGCCGATAACCCTTAGCGACAAGTCGAGCTTTATAGATAGTGACATTACCATCCGCGTCCGTCTTCTTCTTAAAGATCCATTTGTTTTCTATCGCTCGTCGATCATCGGGCAAGTCAGTCAAAGTCCATACTTTGTTTTCATACATGGATTCTATCTCGGATTTCATGGCTTCTAGCCATTTGTTGGAATCTGGGCCCACCATTGCTTCTTCATAGTTCGAAGGTTCACCGTTGTCCAACAACATGATTTCCAGGACAGGGTTGCCGTACCACTCTGGTGCGGAACGTGTCCTTGTGGACCTACGAAGTTCAGTAGCAACTTGATCCGAAGTACCTTGATCATCATCATTGTTTTCCTCTTCAGTTGGTGTAGGCATCACCGGAACATTTTCCTGTGCTGCACTACTATCCTGTTCAAGAGGTAGTACTTCATCGAGTTCTACTTTCCTCCCAGTTACTTCTTTTGAGAGAAACTCTTTTTCCAGAAAGGATCCGTTCTTGGCAACAAAGATCTTGCCCTCGGATCTTAAGTAGAAGGTATACCCAATGGTTTCTTTAGGGTATCCTATGAAGACGCATTTTTCCGACTTGGGTTCGAGCTTTTCAGGTTGAAGTTTCTTGACATAAGCATCGCATCCCCAAACTTTTAGAAACGACAACTTAGGTTTCTTCCCAAACCATAATTCATACGGTGTCATCTCAAGGATTTAGACGGTGCCCTATTTAAAGTGAATGTAGCTGTCTCTAGAGCGTATCCCCAAAATGATAGCGGTAAATCGGTAAGAGACATCATAGACCGCACCATATCCAATAGAGTGCGATTACGACATTCGGACACACCGTTTCGCTGAGGTGTTCCAGGCGGCGTGAGTTGTGAAACGATTCCATATTTTCTTAAGTGTGTACCAAATTCATGACTTAAATATTCTCCTCCACGATCCGATCATAAGAATTTTATCTTTCGGTCACGTTGATTCTCTACTTCATTCTGAAATTCCTTGAACTTTTCAAAGGTCTCAGACTTGTGTTTCATCAAGTAGACATACCCATATCTACTCAAGTCATCAGTGAGAGTGAGAACATAACGATATCCTCTACGAGCCTCAACGCTCATTGGACCGCACACATCAGTATGTATGATTTCCAACAAGTTGGTTGCTCGCTTCATTGTTCCGGAGAACGGGGTCTTGGTCATTTTGCCCATGAGGCATGGTTCGCATGTGTCAAATGATTCATAATCGAGAGACTCTAAAAGTCCATCAGCATGGAGCTTCTTCATGCGCTTGACACCAATGTGACCAAGGCGGTAGTGCCACAAGTATGTGGGACTATCGTTATCAACTTTACATCTTTTGGTATTCACGCCATGAATATGTGTAACATTACGTTCGAGATTCATTAAGAATAAACCATTGAGCATTGGGGCATGACCATAAAACATATCTCTCATATAAATAGAACAACCATTATTCTCGGATTTAAACGAGTAGCCATCTCGTATTAAACGAGATCCAGATAGAATGTTCATGCTCAAACTTGGCACTAAATAACAATTATTGAGGTTTAAAACTAATCCCGTAGGTAAATGTAGAGGTAGCGTGCCGACGGCGATCACATCGACCTTGGAACCATTCCCGACGCGCATCGTCACCTCGTCCTTCGCCAGTCTCCGCTTATTCCGTAGCTCCTGCTCTGAGTTACAAATGTGAGCAACGGAACCGGTATCAAATACCCAGGAGTTACTACGAGTACTGGTAAGGTACACATCAATTACATGTATATCAAATATACCTTTAGTGTTGCCGGCCTTCTTGTCCGCTAAGTATTTGGGGCAGTTCCGCTTCCAGTGACCCTTCCCCTTGCAATAAAAGCACTCAGTCTCAGGCTTGGGTCCATTCTTTGACTTCTTCCCGGCAACTGGCTTACCAGGCACGGCAACATATTTGCCGTCCTTCTTGAAGTTCTTCTTACCCTTGCCCTTCTTGAACTTAGTGGTCTTATTGACCATCAACACTTGATGTTCTTTCTTGATTTCAACCTCTGCTGACTTCAGCATTGAAAATACTTCAGGAATGGTCTTCACCATCCCCTGCATATTGTAGTTCATCACAAAGCTCTTGTAGCTCGGTGGGAGCGACTGAAGGATTCTGTCAATGACCGCCTCATCCGGGAGGTTAATGTCCAGCTGGGACAGGCGGTTGTGCAACCCAGACATTATGAGTATGTGCTCACTGACAGAACTATTTTCCTCCATCTTACAACTATAGAACTTGTCGGAGACTGCATATCTCTCGACCCGGACATGAGCTTGGAAAACTAGTTTCAGCTCCTCGAACATCTCATATGCTCCGTGTTGCTCAAAACGCTTTTGGAGCCCCGGTTCTAAGCTGTAAAGCATGACGCACTGAACGAGGGAGTAATCATCAGCACGAGACTGCCAAGCATTCATAATGTCTTGGTTCTCTGGGACGGGAGCGTCACCTAGCGGTCCTTCTAGGACATATTGTTTCCTGGCAGCTATGAGGATGATCCTCAGGTTCTGGACCCAGTCCGTATAGTTGCTGCCATCATCTTTCAGCTTGGTTTTCTCTTGGAACGCGTTGAAGTTCATGTTGACATGAGCGTTGGTCATTTGATCTACAAGACATATTTTGCAAAAAGTTTTAGACTAAGTTCATGATAATTAAGTTCATCTAATCAAATTATTTTAATGAACTCCCACTCAGATTAGACATCCCTCTAGTCATCTAAGTGTTACACGATCCGAGTCGACTAGGCCATGTCCGATCATCACGTGAGACGGACTAGTCATCATCGGTGAACATCTCCATGTTGATCGTATCTTCCATATGACTCATGTTCGACCTTTCGGTCTCTTGTGTTCCGAGGCCATGTCTGTACATGCTAGGCTCGTCAAGTTAATCCTAAGTGTTCTGCATGTGTAAATCTGTCTTACACCCGTTGTATGTGAACGTAAGGATCTATCACACCCGATCATCACGTGGTGCCTCGAAATGACGAACTTTAGCAACGGTGCACAGTTAGGGGGAACACTTTCTTGAAATTATTATAAGGTTTCATCTTATTTACTACCATCGTTCTAACTAAACAAGATGCATAAACATAATAAACATCACATGCAATTATATAGTAGTGACATGATATGGCCAATATCATATAGCTCCTTCGATCTCCATCTTCGGGGCTCCATGATCATCTTCGTCACCGGCATGACACCATGATCTCCATCATCATGATCTCCATCATCGTGTCTTCATGAAGCTGTCACGCCAACGACTACTTCTACTTCTATGGCTAACGCGTTTAGCAATAAAGTAAAGTAATTTACATGGCGTTCTTCAATGACACGCGGGTCATACAAAAAATAAAGACAACTCCTATGGCTCCTGCCAGTTGTCATACTCATCGACATGCAAGTCGTGATTCCTATTACAAGAACATGATCTCATACATCACAATATATCATTCATCATTCATCACAACTTCTGGCCATATCACATCACATGACAATTGCTGCAAAAACAAGTTAGACGTCCTCTAATGGTTGTTGCATCTTTTACGTGGCTGCAATTGGGTTCTAGCAAGAACGTTTTCTTACCTACGAATAACCACAACGTGATTTTTTTGTCAACTTCTATTTACCCTACATAAGGACCCTTTTCATCGAATCCGCTTCAACTAAAGTGGGAGAGACAGACACCCGCCAGCCACCTTATGCAACTAGTGCATGTCCGTCGGTGGAACCGGTCTCATGTAAGCGTACGTGTAAGGTTGGTCCGGGCCGCTTCATCCCACAATACCGCTGAAGCAAGATAAGACTAGTACCGGGAAGCAAGTTGACAAGATCTACGCCAACAACAAAATTGTGTTCTACTCATGCAATAGAGAACTACGTATAGACCTAGCTCATGATGCCACTGTTGGGGAACGTTGCAGAAAATTAAATTTTTTCCTACGGTTTCACCAAGATCCATCTATGAGTTCATCTAAGCAACGAGTCAAGGGAGTGAGTTTGCATCTACATACCACTTGTAGATCGCGTATGGAAGCGTTTGAGGGAATGGTGATGATGGAGTCGTACTCGCCGTGATTCAGATCACCGATGACCAAGTGCTGAACGGACAGCACCTCCGCGTTCAACACATGTACGGTACGGGCGATGTATCCTCCTTCTTGATCCAGCAAGGGGGAAGGAGAGGTTGAGGAAGAAGGCTCCAGCAGCAGCATGACGGCGTGATGATTGTGGAGAGGCAGTACTCCGGCAGGGCTTCGCCAAGCACACAACGGAGGAGGAGAGGTGTTGGGGAGGGGAGGGGCTGCGCCTTGGCTTGGGTGTTCAGCCCTCCCCTCACCCCTCTATTTATAGGGGAAGGGGCAAGGGGGGCCGGCCCCTCTAGATGGGATCTAGAGGGGGGGCGGCGGCCAGGGAGGGGGGACTTGCCCCCCAAGCAAAAGGGGCGCCCCCTCTAGGGTTCCCCCCCAACCCTAGGCGCATGGGCCCAAGGGGGGGGGGGCGCCCGGCCCTCTAGGGGCTGGCTCCTGCCCCACGCGGCCCTTGTGGCCCCCCGGGAGGGGTGGCCCCTCCCGGTGGACCCCCGGAACCCCTCCGGTGGCCCCGGTACAATACCGATATGCCCCCGAAACCTTCCGGTGTCCGTATGTCAACTTCCCATATATAAATCTTTACCTCCGGACCATTCCGAAACTCCTCGTGATGTCCGGGATCTCATCCGGGACTCCGAACAACTTTCGGTAATCACATACAAGTCTTCCTAATAACCCTAGCGTCGCCGAACCTTAAGTGTGTAGACCCTACGGGTTCGGGAGACACGCATACATGACCGAGATGGCTCTCTGGTCAATAATGATCAGCGGGATCTGGATACCCATGTTGGCTCCCACATGCTCCTCGATGATGTCATCGGATGAACCACAATGTCGAGGATTCAATCAACCCCGTATGCAATTCCCTTTGTCAGTCGATATGTTACTTGCCCAAGGCTCGATCGTCGGTATCCCAATACCTCGTTCAGTCTCGTTACCGGCAAGTCACTTTACTCATACCGTAATGCATGATCCCGTGACCAAACACTTGGTCACTTTGAGCTCATTATGATGATGCACTACCGAGTGGGCCCAGTGATACCTCTCCGTCATACGGACTGAAAAATCCCAGTCTCGATCCGTGTCAACCCAACAGACACTTTCAGAGATACCTGTAATGCACCTTTATAGTCACCCAGTTATGTTGTGACGTTTGGTACACCCAAAGCACTCCTACGGTATCCGGGAGTTACACGATCTCATGGTCTAAGGAAGAGATACTTGACATTGGAAAAGCTCTAGCAAAACGAACTACACGATCTTGTGCTATGAATAGGATTGGGTCTTGTCCATCACATCATTCTCCTAATGATGTGATCCCGTTGTCAACGACATCTAATGTCCATAGTCAGGAAACCATGACTATCTGTTGACTAACGAGCTAGTCAACTAGAGGCTTACTAGGGACGCATTGTAGTCTATGTATTCACACGTGTATTACGATTTCCGGATAATACAATTATAGCATGAATAAAAGACAATTATCATGAACAAGGAAATATAATAATAATTCTTTTATTATTGCCTCTAGGGCATATTTCCAACAACCATAAGGGTTAGAAGGAAATAATGATGAAGATCTAAAAGTGATTGATGTGTCCCCTATTAGATCTTTGTTTTGCAATACGAATCTTGATAATTATGGGACTGGAGATGAGTCAACTTTAGTTAAAAGGCGTCCCAATGATTCAGAGTTTTTAGATCTTGATGCAAAAATTGGTAAAACTGGGATTGAAGAGGTCAAAACTTTACATAGCAATGAACCCACTATTTTGGATTTCAAGGAATTTAATTATGATAATTGTTCCTTAATAGATTGTATTTCCTTGTTGCAATCCGCGTTAAATTCTCCTCTTGCTTATAGTCAAAATAATGCTTTTACTAAACATATCATTGATGCTTTAATGCAATCTTATGAAGAAAAACTTGAATTAGAAGTTTCTATCCCTAGAAAACTTTATGATGAGTGGGAACCTACTATTAAAATTAAAATTAAAGATCATGAATGCTATGCTTTGTGTGATTTCGGTGCTAGTGTTTCCACGATTCCAAAAACTTTCTGTGATGTGTTAGGTTTCCGTGAATTTGATGATTGCTCTTTAAACATGCACCTTGCGGATTCCACCATTAAGAAACCTATGAGAAGGATTAATGATGTTCTTATTGTTGCAAAAAGGAATTATGTTCCCGTAGATTTTATTGTTCTTGATATAGATTGCAATCTTTCATGTCCTATTATTCTTGGTAGACCTTTCCTTAGAACGATTGATGCAATTATTGATATGAAAGAAGGAAATATTAGATTCCAATTTCTATTAAGGAAAGGCATGGAGCACTTTCCTATGAAGAAAATTAAATTACCGTATGAATCTATTATTAGAGCCACCTATGAATTGAATACCAAAGATGGTAATACCTAGATCTATTCTCGCTTTTATGCCTTGCTAGGGGCTTGTTGGGAGGCAACCCAATTTTAATTTTTTTATTTGCTTTTGTTCCTGTTTAGTAATAAATAATTCATCTAGCCTCTGGTTAGATGTGGTTTTATGTTTTAATTAATGTTTGTGCCAAGTAATACCTATAGGATCATCTTGGGTGATAGTTAAACTGATCTTGCTGAAAAACAGAAACTTTTGCGTGCACAAGAACAATTTTCATAAATCACAGAAACGTGAATTTTAGTTTATTCTTTTTGAAGAAGATTAATAGACAAATTATCTAGGACTTCCTATTTTTTAGAATTTTTGGGGTTCCAGAAGTATTCGAAAGTTACAGATTACTACAGACTGTTCTGTTTTTGACAGATTCTGTTTTTCGTGTGTTGTTTGCTTATTTTTATGAATCTATGGCTAGTATCGGGGGGTATGAACCATAGAGAAATTGGAATATAGTAGGTTTAACACCAATATAAATAAATAATGAGTTCATTACAGTACCTTAAAGTGGTGGTTTGTTTTCTTGCACTAACGGAGCTCATAAGATTTTCTGTTAAGTTTTGTGTTGTGAAGCTTTCAAGTTTTGGGTAAAGATTTGATGGATTATGGAATATGGAGTGGCAAGAGCCTAAGCTTGGGGATGCCCAAGGCACCCCAAGGTAAAATTCAAGGACAACCAAAATCCTAAGCTTGGGGATGCCCCAGAAGGCATCCCCTCTTTCGTCTTCGTCCATCGGTAGCTTTACTTGATGCTATATTTTTATTCACCACATGATATGTGTTTTGCTTGGAGCGTCTTGTATGATTTGAGTCTTTGCTTTTTAGTTTACCACAATCATCCCTGCTGTACACACCTTTTGGGAGAGACACACATGAATCAGAATTTATTAGAATACTCTATGTGGTTCACTTATATCTTTTGAGCTAGATAATATTGCTCTAGTGCTTCACTTATACCTTTTTAGAGCACGGCGGTGGTTTTATTTTATAGAAATTATTGATCTCTCATGCTTCACTTATATTATTTTGAGAGTCCTTTAGAACAGCATGGTAATTTGCTTTGGTTAAAATTTTAGTCTTAAAATGATGAGCATCCAAGATAGGTATAATAAAAACTATCATATAAAGTGCATTGAATACTATGAGAAGTTTGATACTTGATGATTATTTTGAGATATGAGGATGGTAATATTAGGGTCATGCTATTTGAGTAGTTGTGAATTTGAGAAATACCTGTGTTAAAAGTTTGTGATTCCCGTAGCATGCACGTATGATGAACCGTTATGTCATGAAGTTGGAGCATGGTTTATTTATTGATTGTCTTCCTTATGTGTGGAGGTCGGGATCGCGCGATGGTTAACTCCTACCAACCCTTCCCCTAGGAGCATACGTGTATTACTTTGTTTTGATAACTTGTAGATTTTTGCAATAAGTATATGAGTTCTTCATGACTAATGTTGAGTCCATGAATTATAAGCACTCTCACCCTTCCAACATTGCTAGCCTCTCTTGTGCCGCGCAACTTTCACCGGTACCATACACCCACCATATACCTTCCTCAAAACAGCCACCATACCTATTATGGCATTTCCATAGCCATTCTGAGATATATTGCCATAACTTTCCACCATTAGGTTTATTATTACATGCTCCACCATTGTCATATTGCTTTGCATGATCATGTAGTTGACATCGTATTTGTGGCAAAGCCACCATTCATAATTCTTTCATACATGTCACTCTTGTTTCAGTGCATATCCCGGTACATCGCCAGAGGCATTCAATAGAGTCTATTTTGTTCTTAGTATCGAGTTGTAATTCTTGAGTTGTAAGTAAATAAAAGTGTGATGATCTTCATTATTAGAGCATTGTCCCATGTGAGGAAAGGATGATGGAAGCAATGATTCCCTCATAAGTTGGGATGATTCTCCGGACTTTATGAAAAATAAAATAGGCCAAAGAAGCCCAAATAAAAAGAGAGGCCAAAGAAGCCCACCAAAAAAGAAGAAAAAAAGAAAAAAATGAGAGAAAAAGAGAGAAGGGACAATGTTACTATCCTTTTACCACACTTGTGCTTCAAAGTAGCACAATGATCTTCATGATAGAGAGTCTCCTATGTTGTCACCTTCATATGCTAGTGGGAATTTTTCATTATAGAACTTGGCTTGTATATTCCAATGATGGGCTTCCTCAAGTTGGATGCACACCCACTTAGTTTCTTTTGATGAGATTTCATACACTTATAGCTCTAGTGCATCCGTTGCATGGCAATCCCTACTCACTCACATTGACATCTATTATGGGCATCTCCATAGCCCGTTGATATGCCTAGTTGATGTGAGACTATCTTCTCCTTTTTTGTCTTCTCCACAACCACCATCCTGTTCCACCTATAATGATATGTACATGGCTCACGCTCATGTATTGCGTGAAGATTGAAAAAGTTTCAGAATACTAAAGTATGAAACAATTGCTTGGCTAAAACCGGGGTTGTGCATGATTTAAATATTTTGTGTGATGAAGATAGATCATAGCCAGACTATATGATTTTGTAGGGATAACTTTCTTTGGCCATGTTATTTTGAGAAGACATGATTACTTTGTTAGTGTTCTTGAAGTATTATTACTCTTATGTCAATATTAAACTTTTGTCTTGAATCCTTCGGATCTGAACATTCATGCCACAATAAAGAAAATTACATTGAGAATTATTCTAGGTAGAATTCCACATCAAAAATTCTGTTTTTATCATTTACCTACTCGAGGACGAGTAGGAATTAAGCTTGGGGATGCTTGATACATCTCCAACGTATCTATAATTTTTTATTGTTCCATGCTATTATATTATCTGTTTTGGATGTTTAATGGGCTTTATTATACACTTTCATACTATTTTTATCACTAACCTATTAACCAGAGGCCCAATCCAAATTGTTGTTTTTTGCCTATTTCCGTGTTTCGCAGAAAAGGAATATCAAACGGAGTCCAAACAGAATAAAACCTTCGGAGAGTTATTTTTGGAACAAACGCAATCCAGGAGACTTGGAGTGCATGTCAAGAAAGAAATGAGGAGGCCACGAGGCAGGGAGGCGCACCCAGGGGGGTAGGCGCACCCCCCACCCTCGTGGGCCCCTCGTGGCTCCCCTGACCGACTTCTTTCACCTATATATACTCATATACCCTAAAAACATCCAGGAGCACCACGAAACCCTATTTCCACCACCGCAACCTTCTGTACCCGTGAGATCCCATCTTGGGACCTTTTCCGGCGCTCCGCCGGAGGGGGAATCGATCATGGAGGGCTTCTACATCAATGCCATAGCCTCGCCGATGAAGTGTGAGTAGTTTACCACAGACCTTTGGGTCTATAGTTATTAGCTACATGGATTCTTCTCTCTCTTTGGATCTCAATACAACGTTCTCCTAGATCTTCTTGGAGATCTATTCGATGTAACTCTTTTTGTGGTGCGTTTGTCGAGATCCGATGAATTGTGGGTTTATGATCAAGATTATCTATGAACAATATTTGAATCTCCTCTGAATTCTTTTATGTATGATCTGTTATCTTTGCAAGTCTCTTCAAATTATCAGTTTGGTTTGGCCTACTAGATTGATCTTTCTTGCAATGGGAGAAGTGCTTAGCTTTGGGTTCAATCTTGCGGTGTCCTTTCCCAATGACAGCCGGGGCAGCAAGGCACGTATTGTATTGTTGCCATTGAGGATAAAAAGATGGGGTTTATATCATATTGCTTGAGTTTATCCCTCTACATTATGTCATCTTGCCTAATGCATTACTCTGTTCTTATGAACTTAATACTCTAGATGCATGCTGGATAGCGGTCTATGTGTGGAGTAATAGTAGTAGATGCAGAATTGTTTCGATCTACTTGTCGCGGACGTGATGCCTATATACATGATCATGCCTAGATATTCTCATAAATATGCACTTTTCTATCAATTGCTATACAATAATTTGTTCAACCACCGTAATACATATGCTATCTTGAGATAAGCCACTAGCGAAACCTATGCCCCCCTGGTCTATTTTCCATCATATAAGTTTCCGATCTATTTTATTTTGCAATCTTTACTTTCCAATCTATATCATAAAAATACCAAAAATATTTATCTTATTATCTCTATCTGATCTCACTTTTGCAACTGGCCGTGAAGGGATTGACAACCCTTTATTGCGTTGGTTGCAAGGTTCTTATTTGTTTGTGCAGGTACGAGGGATTTGAGCGTAGCCTCCTACTGGATTGATACCTTGGTTCTCAAAAACATAGGGAAATACTTACGCTACTTTGCTGCATCACCCTTTCCTCTTCAAGGGAAAACCAAGGCATGCTCAAGAGGTAGCACGTTCAAGTCTGAAAACCCCTCATACCACGGAACAACGCCTACGCCTCGTGTTCTTCCCAGGTGTTCAGGATTTCCCAGGGCGCGCGTAAGTTCGTCGTTCTCTCTGTTGGGCGTGAACACCCCTGTTCGAGCCTCTTATATTGCAACAAGTATTTTGTCCTCAACTCCTTTAAGACTTCCCTTCTTCAAAACTTGTCCTGTCTTTGGGTCCAACGCCCCCCCATGCGCATAGAACCAAGTCCTGCACCTGGGGGCCAGCTCAATGTAATTGGAACAACCCTTGCAGCCTGCATCTCATCCTCAGACTTATCCCACTTAGGCTGGGCCACCGCGTAGCCACCTGGCCCAGCCGATGGAACTGCTCCTTTTTCGCGGCATTGATCGTGTTTATTCTCGACCATTCCTTAGCTAGTTCTGATTCCTTGAATTTCACGAAATCTGCCCAGTGATCTTTTTGCTTCTCCAGTGTTCCCGTGAATTCTGGAGTCTTCTTTCCTCCTTTGACGTACGCAGCCTATACAGTTTTTTTGTGGTTGTTGAATGCAACCGCCATCTTCCTAAGAGTAGCGTTCTTGACTTTCTCCACATCTTCAGCTGTGAAATGATCTGATAGCGTGAAATGTGACATGAGAGCTTCCCAAAGCAGTTTTTTTGGCTCTATCATCAACAAAAGTAAGATCTGTATGTGGCTTTGCTGGCTTTTTCCATTCTTGAATGGAGATCGGGAGTTGGTCCTTCACAAGAACTCCGCACTGATGAACGAACTTGTTCGCATTCTTCTTAGGCTCGCTTGGTTCGCCATTATCTTTCATGGCATCGATGTTGTACTTTATGCCTTCCTTCAACTTTTTGTCCGGGCCTCGCACTCTCCCTGCAGATGATTTGCTTGATCCAGAGGGCTAAAAGAATAAAGATCTTGATTCATTAATATATATATATATAATCATTTAAAAATATGTGATGATCACTAGATGCCTGCTTCTATAAAGATGTACCTCGCCGGTATTTGCTATTTCAAGATCATCATCATAGGTCTGCACTTCATCAATTCGGTCATCTCGATTGAATATCATATCACCCTCCCTGGTATTGTTCAGATATTGGGAGCCATCATCTTCTTCATTCAGATCGTCATCTGGCCGGCTCGTGGAGCGTATGAGATTGAACATAGCCTCTTCTCCTTCATCTCTGCCGGTATTGTCCGCCATAGCTTTTATTTAACTAATCCAGAAGAAATATAAAACAATTTAGTATGCATGTCAAATAATAGTAGATAATTGATATGCATCTCGAATAATAGTAGATAATATATATGCATCTCGAAAGAAAAAACTGAATCATAGTAGATAATTAATATGCACCATCAAATATAATCTTGAATACATCATCGTCTCGAATATTATCGAATATAATATATAATCTCGAATACACATCATCTTGAATATTATCAAACACATCACTAGCTAGCTAATATAGATCGAATACTATCGAATTATCTAGTTCACTCGCGATTCCTGAGCCATGGGCGATGGACACCCAAAGAGAAGGAACCACCACAGGATCATAGCTCGGGTGAGATCCCCGAAGAACCTGCCAGGTATTAGAGAACCCGACTTCCATAGAAGCCATGTAGTGACAGATGTGCTCGGCCTCCTCCTTGACACGGCGGCGTACCACCTCCGGCGGGGCCGGCTCCCTCCGCACCCAAAGTGACCCACACGAACGCCACCATAGGAGCTCCGGGTCGACGACAGGACCCGGGGTCGGGTTCCTCACCAAGCGGCGCGCCCCTAAAGGTAGCACCTCCCAGTGCCAGCCCAGCGTAGCTCACTCCCGGACATGGCTCCTCTGATAGGACGTCGTCGCGAATGGGTCAACGTCGAGGATGCGGGTTGGGCATCATTGACGTCGAGAACAAATACTATATGCAAATTTAAATGTAAAATTTTAAATGTTTGGATTGTGATTTAGCTAATTCATCTAACTAAAACTAACATTTCTAAAATTTCTATATAACTAACATTTCTATAACTAAAAAACAGAAAAATTTCTAACATTTCTATAACTAAAAAACAAAAAAATTACTAACATTTCTATAACTAAAAAACAGAAAAATTTCTAATGTTTCTATATATATAACTAACATTTCTCTATAAACATTTCTATATATAAAATTTCTAGCATTTCTATATATAACTAAAATTTCTATAAACATTTAATTTCTATAACTAAAATTACTATGTGTGTGTGCGCGCGCGTGTGTGTAACCATGGCGGCCGGGGCGCAGAAGCTCACAACGGCGACGAGGCGGCGGGGATGGTGATAGGGTGGCGGCGACACGGCGGCGGGACGGCGGCGAGATGGCGACGATGGGCCGGGGCGTCGACGGGGACGACAACGGCAACGGCGACGACACGCGGGGGGGGGGGGGGGGGACGGCGACGGCGAGGGATGGGGTGGCGGCGATATGGAAGCAGAAGTGAGAAGTGGAATGAGAAACTGAATTTTTTTGAAGGGTTTCTTATATAGGAGGCACCTTTAGTACCGGTTGTAGCCACCAACCGGTACTAAAGGTCTGTTTTGGCTAGGCCAAGCGGCGGGAAGGCGCACCCCTTTAGTACGGGGTTGTGGCTTCAACCGGTACTAAAGCCGCCCCCCTTTAGTACCGGTTGCAGCCATGACCCTGTACTAAAGGGGGTGCGCTACCACCCGCAGTGCACAATGTTTAGTCCCACCTCGCTAGTTGAGAGGAGCTCGCACTGGTTTATAAGCCCCGCCGCGGCTACCGTGTCGAGCTCCTCTCTAAGCAGGCTTTCTGGGCCTACCTCTCGTACTCTGCCTTGTTGGGCCTACTGGGCTAGCGGGCTTGCATCCTGGCCCAACTACAAGTTGGGTTTCTAGTCGTATGCACGCTGCTGTGGCCCAGTAGGTGGGCTTTTTTTAATTTGTTTTTCTGCTTTATTTATTTTCTTTTATTTATTTTTGAGTTGTTTTTTTGCTGTATTTATAATTTCTTTGTGAATATTTTTGCTTTAGGTACCAAAACTTGCAAACTTTCTGTTAGTGCCAGTAGTTTTCAAATTTGAATAGTTTAAATTTGAATTATTTGAAATTTGTGTGAAGCACTAGTTTGGGAATAAATTTACTTTAAAAATAGATTTTTTAGTGATTCTTTTTCTTATGTTTAATATTAGTGTGTTCTATCATTATATTCAATTTGGTAATACTTAGGTTATTTAAAAAAATGAAATGCCTTTATAACAGATAAATTTTCGTCCAAAATCCTGATACTTCGAAAGAGATTGTCTATTTTGTACACGAAGTGGATCCAGTTTTTGTCATAACCCTCTCTACTTTTTTGCACATGCTATGTGAGTGAAATGATGATACCATGCCAACTTTCAACCTTTTCAGAGTTCATTTGTGGTGCTTTTCAATTTCAGGGTCATTTAGCTCCAAAAAATCAGAAAATGCATGAAAAATAGCAAATGATGTCAGAAAGGGTTGAAAGTTGATGACGTGGCTTTGAATGGTGCACGTTTGTCCGAAGCACAAAAGTACACGTTTCAAATGCAAAAGACATAAGCACCCTAACTATTACAAAGATTCCCTACTGTCTTTGGGTGTGAAACTTTTTCTTTGCGTGTGTCCCTTTGCACCGTAATCGTGGACAATCTTCATCATTTAACTGGATGCTCGGGTCAATATTCACTTTGAAGGGAGCAATTTCATTAAACGTTTCATAATCTTCTGACATGTCTGTCTTGTCATCCACTCCCACGATGTTTCTTTTCCCCTGAAAGAACTATGTGGCGCTTTGGCTCATCTTACGATGTATTCACTTCCTTATCTTTTCTTTTTCTCGGCTTGGTAGACATGTCCTTCACATAGAAAACCTGCGCCACATCATTGGCTAGGACGAATGGTTCGTCTGCGTACGCAAGATTGTTGAGATCCACTGTTGTCATTCCGTATTGCGGGTCTTCCTTTACGCCACCTCCTGTCATATTGACCCATTTGCACTGAAACAAAGGGACCTTCAAATCAGGTCCATAGTCAAGTTCCCATATCTCCTTTATGTAACCATAATATGTGTCCTTTCCCCTACTGGTTGCTGCATCAAATCGGACACCACTGTTTTGGTTGGTGCTCTTTTTATCTTGAGCGATCATGTAAAATGTATTCCCATTTATCTCATACCCTTTGAAAGTCATTATATTTGAAGAGGGTGACTGGGACAGCAAGTACAGATCATCTTCAATATCAGCATCATGCATGGCACGTGTCTGCAACCAATAGGCGAAAGTCCTCATTTGTTCACGTGTAATCCAGTCTTCAGACTGCTCCGGGTGTTTGGAGCTTAGAATATTCTTGTGTTCCTCCATATACGGAGCCACCAAGGCGGAATTTTGTAGAACTGTGTAGTGTGCTTTAGTGAGAGAATGCCCGTCCATACATATTATTTGATCCGGTCCTAGCATGCCATTTCCACCCAGTCTGCCCTTATGCCACGATTCAGGAACACCAATTGGCTTAAGGTCAGGAATAAAGTCAACACAAAACTCAATGACCTCCTCATTTTCATGGCCCTTGGAGGTGCTTCCTTCTGGCCTAGCACGGTTATGAACATATTTCTTCAAGACTCCCATGAACCTCTCAAAGGGGAACATATTGTGTAGAAATACAGGACCCAGAATGACAATCTCTTCGCATAGGTGAACTAGGACGTGCGTCATGATATTGAAGAAGGATGGTGAGAACACCAACTCAAAACTGACAAGACATTGCACCAAATCATTCTCGAACCTTGGTATGATTTATGGATTGATTACCTTCTGAGATATTGCATTGAGGAATGCACACAACTTCACAATGGCTAATCGAACGTTTTCCGATAGAAGCCCCCTCAATGCAACCGGAAGCATGCTGCATCATAATCACGTGGCAGTCATGAGACTTTAGGTTCTAAAACTTTTTCTCTGCCTAATTTATTATTCCCTTTATATTCGATGAGAAGCCAGACGGTACCTTCATACTGAGCATGCATTCAAAGAAGATTTCCTTCTCTTCTTTGGTAAGAGCATAGCTGGCATGACCCTGATGTATGCCGTCCTTTCCGTGCATACGTTTCTGGTCCTCCCGTGCCTCTGGTGTATCTTTTGTCTTCCCATACACTCCCAAGAAGCCAAGTAGGGTCACACAAAGGTTCTTCATCACGTGCATCATGTCGATTGCAGAGCGGACCTCTTGGTCTTTCCTATAGAGCAAGTCCCAAAATATATATTTCTTCTTCCACATGGGTGCGCGTCCGTCAGCATCATTCGGAACGGATTATCCGCCCTTTCCAAATATTACCTTCAAATCCTTGACCATATCATGTACATCATCATCGGTACGGTGGCGAGGCTTCGTCCGGTGATCTGCCTTACCATTGAAATGCTTGCCTTTCTTTCTTATGGGATGCCTGCTCGGAAGAAATCAACGATGTCCCAGGTACACATTCTTCTTACAATCATCCAAATATATATTATTGGTATCATCCAAAGAGGTGCGTGCATGCGCGGTATCCCTTGTTTGTCTGTCCTGAAAGGTTACTAAGAGCAGGCCGATCATTGATGGTCACAAACAGCAACACATGTAGGTCAAATTCTTACTGTTTATGCTCATCCCATGCACATACACCTTCTTCATTCCACAGTTGTAACAGTTCTTCAACTAATGGCATTAGGTACACATCAATGTCGTTGCCGGGTTGCTTAGGCCCTTGGATGAGCACTGGCATCATAATGAACTTCCACTTCATGCACAACCGAGGAGGAAGGTTATACATACATAGAGTCACTGGCCAGGTTCTATGGTTGCTGCTTTGCTCCCCAAAAGGACTAATGCTATCTATGCTTAGACCAAACCATACGTTCCTTGCGTCACCTGCAAAGTTTACCCAGTACTTTCTCTCAATTTTTCTCCACTGCGACCCGTCAGCGGGTACTCTCAACTTCCCACCTTTCTTACGGTCTTCTCTATGCCATCAATCGACTTGGCATGCTCTTTGTTTTGGAACAAACGTTTCAACCGTGGTATTATAGGAGCATACCACATCACCTTGGTAGGAATCTTCTTCCTGGGGCGCTCGCCCTCGACATCGCCAGGGTCATTGTGGCTGATCTTATAACGCAATGCACCGCATACCGGGCACGCATTCAAATCCTTGTACTCACCGCGGTAGAGGATGTAGTCATTAGGGCATGCGTGTATCTTCTGCACCTCTAATCCTAGAGGGCAGACAACCTTCTTTGCTTCGTACATACTCTCGGGCAATTCATTGTCCTTTGGAAGCATCTTCTTTAACATTATCAACAACTTTCCAAATCCCTTGTCAGATACGTTGGGCCGTTTTCATAGCATCATCAAATACGGCCTATTAACAACGGCCCATTATGGTCGGCCCATGAACGGACGATTCCAACTCTAGCCCGTTTACGACCATAATGCGGTCTGTTATTGGCCCATGTTTGGCCAATCGATCATACGACCTGTATAAGGCCCATTGATGATACGACCCGTAGAAGGCCCATTGTTTCTATGGCCCGTAGAAGGCCCATTGTTTCTATGGCCCGTAGAAGGCCCATTGTTTCTACGACCCGTAGGAGGCCCAGTGTCACTATAGTAAATATGTAGCCCATGGTTATTTTGGTCTAGTTTTAAAAACAAATACACCTTATATAAAGGAACAGAGGGAGTAGGTTATTGCGGCCAGTAGCAAACCGCGGAAAAAGAACTGCACTGACTACAAGCAAAACAAATAAACAAGACAACAAGGAAATAAATAAGCAAGAAACTTACGCTAGGCTATCACGACTATTACACATATTACATCCACTGGGCATCAAAGTTCGCCACCAGTGCAAATAAATGCGCCGACAAAAGAATACAAAAAACTGAGAGCACTTCAGAAGGCACTAGGCCTGGCCAGGTCGGACCCCCCAAACAGCCGAACAAGCTGATTAGACCTCAGTTGTGTCAACGATAGATGCATCACCCGTAGCTGTATGGTATGATGGTGCGCAAGGCAGTCCTCTGACATCTTTATTACATCTTTGACTTCAAGTCGGAGCTGAGCTGAAGCAAGCCTTTCCGCTTTAAGTTGAGACTGAAGAAGTCAACCTGATTGAGGCAACGACTGCATAGAGGTTGTCTCACACCTGCTGGTGAGTAGCTTCGACTCACTATCTTCATCAAGACAGGACCTTGGGGTCATCTCGCTGTCCTCAAGATGGTTTGGCTCACTATCTTCCCTAAAGTTCTGCCTATCATAAGAGATACGACTCTGAAAGAGAAACAAGGATAGACGTAACAGGTTTCACAATTATATAAGCAAATAAATGGTTTTGTTCTGCATAAGGAGCATGTTTTTACAACTACAATTTGAAACTGGTAGTTGTTGCAAACATCCAATCAGATGTAAACAGCAAAGCAAACAACAGTGGAGGAAATGATGCCTATCCAAATCTATACTAGAACAAAGTGTAGGACCTTGAAGTAAGTCTAGAGGGGGGGTGATTAGACTACTTGACCAATTAAAAACTTAACCTTTTCCCAATTTTAGAGTTTGGCAGATTTTAGCTATTTTAGGACAAGTCAAGCAATCATCACACAATTCAAGCAAGCATGCAAAGAGTGTATAGGCAGCGGAAATTAAAGCATGCAACTTGCAAGAAAGTAAAGGGAAGGGTTTGGAGGATTCAAACGCAATTGGAGACACGGATGTTTTTGGTGTGGTTCCGATAGGTGGTGCTATTGTACATCCACGTTGATGGAGACTTCAACCCACGAAGGGTAATGGCTGCACGAGTCCATGGAGGGCTCCACCCACGAAGGGTCCATGGAGTAGCAACCTTGTCTATCCCACCATGGCCGTCGCCCACGAAGGACTTGCCTCACTAGCGGTAGATCTTGACGAAGTAGGCGATCTCCTTGCCCTTACAAACTCCTTGGTTCAACTCCACAATCTTGTCGGAGGCTCCCAAGTGACACCTAGCCAATCTAGGAGACACCACTCTCCAAGAAGTAACAAATGGTGCGTTGATGATGAACTCCTTGCTCTTGTGCTTCAAATGCAAGATTTTTAAATAACATCCGCTACCTCCGCTATTGCAGCCGCAATAGCGGTAGCATCACCCTGCCACTATTAGTTTAAGGTTGCATTAGAAAATAGCGTGTTGTCATGATGCGAGCGCAATATCACTTATTAGACCGCTATATCGTCCGCTATCCGCAATATCACCAGCTATATAAGTTCTTGTTGTTCTGTTGTGTAATCTATTTTGGTAAATGTGTCTTGCTTGCATGGTTGCGAGACGAAATATTATTCAATTATAGTTTATATTATTATATAAATGATGATTTCTCAAATTAAGTGTCATATTTTTTGTCAATGGCCTAGAAATATACACAAGAATCTAAAATTTATGAGTGTTTTTTAAAAACTGGCTATGTGGACATAGCACCCGCAATATCGCCCGCTATCTATATTCCGCTACATAGACCCTAATCCGCAACAAGTACGCTATTCGCTATTCAAATGATAGTCTCCCCAACACTCAACTCTCTCTCATAGGATTTGGATCTGATGGAAAGAGGGTTTGAGTGGAAAGCAACTTGGGGAAGGCTAGAGATCAAGATTCATATGGTAGGAATGGAATATCTTGGCCTCAACACATGAGTAGGTGGTTCTCTCTCAGAAATGGTAAGTTGGAAGTGTAGGTTTAGTCTGATGGCTCTCTCCATGAATGAAGAGGAGGTGGAGGGGTATATATAGCCTCCACAAAAAATCTAACCGTTACACACAATTTACCAAACTCGGTGGGACCGAATCGTTAAACTCGGTCGGACCGATTTAGTAAACCTAGTGACCGTTAGTGATTTTCGGTGGGACTGACATGCATCTCGGTGAGTCCGATTCGGTTAGGTTTAGGGCATAACGTAATCTCGGTGAGACCGATTACACAAACTCGGTGAGACCGATTTGGTAATAAGCTTTCCAGAGAGTTGGTCAGGTAAACTTGGTGGGACCGATTTGCTCTTTTTGGTGAGACCGAAATGTTACAAAAAGGAAACAGAGAGTTTACATTGCAATCTCGGTGGGACCGATCACTCGCTTCGGTTAGACCGAAACGTTACGAAGGGAAACAGAGAGATTGCATCCCATCTCGGTGAGACCAAGATCCCTATCGGTAAGACCGATTTGCTTAGGGTTTGTGGCAGTCGCTAGGACTTTTGGAATCGGTGGCGCCGGATAGAAAGAATCGGTGTGACCAATTTTGGCTTTAGGTTTAGGTCATTTGTGGATGTGGGAAAGTAGTTGAGGGTTTTGGAGCATATCACTAAGCACATGAAGCAAGAGGCTCATTAAGCAACACCTCATCCCTTCTTGATAGTATTGGCTTTTCCTATAGACTCAATGTGATCTTGGATCACTAAAATGTAAAATCAAGAGTCTTGAGCTTTTGAGCTTGAGCCAATCCTTTGTCCTTAGTATTTTGAGGGATCCACTTTCATCATCCATGCCATGCCATTCATTGAGCTTTCCTGAAATAATAGTCTTGGAATAGCATTAGCTCAATGAGCTATATGTTGTTATGAATTACCAAAACCACCTAGGGATAGTTGCACTTTCAATCTCCCCCCTTTTGGTAATTGATGACAACATATAGATCAAAGCTTCGACAAATGATAATAAAATTTAAATAACATCGTCGCTTTGAGAAGTATGTGATAAGCAAGAGCGCCCCCTAAATTTGTGCATAGTTTTAGATTTGCTTTGGACTGCAAATGCACAATGAATTAGGCTCATGGGTTACTCTTCCATGTCACATACATCTTGGTGGAGCGCTCAAAATAATAAACAATGAATACATGCACTCATCACCAAGCATAGTGAGTGATCACATAAGAAAGATATGATAATATCAAGCATGCATAAGTGTAGCTTATGATCAAACACATGATCATCAATGTCTCACAAGCATAGTATCTCAACCAAGAGCAAACAAAGATTGAAAAACCACCAAATAAAGCAAGAGAGAACAAAAGCAACACTCTCTCTCTCTCGAAGCCTATGATCTATACATTTTTCTCCCCCTTTGGCAACAAGTTACCAAAAAGTTCATAGAAAATGCATAGTGCTAGATGGACTCTCAGGCTTGATCTTCTGGTGGTGGTGTAGAGATGGCTCCTTGGATGAAGGCTTCAGTTGAAGTGGATGGAGCTGGAGGAGTTGGTGCTGGAGCTGGTTGCACTGGAACTGTAGGGGCAGTGGCTGGTGCTGAAGTTGTTGCTCTAGTGTCTATCACTGGCACTGCAACTGACCTCTGGGCTCTGGGCACTCTGGCAAACACATTGGTGGTAGTCTTGCCCTTCCTCTCCTGCATGTCATCTTGCAGCTGCTCCACAACTGACTGAATCTCAGTTACCTTGACATCTAGATCATAGAATTTTTGTTCCATGATTCTTTCCAGGCTCTCCTGGTTTTGAGTTAGGGTGGCCAACCCCTTCTCAATCCTCAAAGATGATGCTATCAAGTAACCAAGCTGCTCCTGTTTGGTTTTCAAGAAATATTCAGATGCCTCCTCTTGAGTTGGCATCTTGGCAGCCTTCTCCCTCTTTGCCTTCTCATTCTTCTCCTGAGCTTGAACTAATTGTGGATCATCTTCATTCATGACAACCTCATTGTCCTCAAAGTCTGGATAAAGTGGAAAGTGTTCCTTATCCAACTGATATTTTCCTATGTCCATCTTTGAGTTTATCAATTCTTGAATCTGAGGTGCATATCCACAGCTCCTCTTCTGATCTGCTGCAGTCCTCTTGATTGTTTCAATGGTCAGGCTCATGACTTTGAACTTCTCTGGCACATCAAACACATGCAACATGTTGATGGCATGTCCTCTGATCATGTTATGGTCACCAGACTTGGGTAACAAAGTGTGCCTCAGAATCCAATTTATGGTTGGCAACCCTGACAGCAGAAAGTGAACTGATCCAAACTTGTGAGTCTCTAATGCCTTGTCTGGAATTTCCTTGTACATGTGAGCCATTGAATTGTGACCCAACTTCTTCTTTGCATAAATGTCTAGGTCATCCTCATTCTCCTTGGGGGCATTGATCAGACTTGCCCATTCTTCAATAGTGGACTGGTACCTTGTACCTTCAGACATCCAAACTATTCTTCCATCTGGGTAAAAGTGTGCTGTGGAGTAGAACTGCATGATAAGCTCATCATTCCAGTTGGTGAACTTCTATCCAACAAAATCTGCAACTCCACAAGCAACAAAGCTGTCTTGCACTCCAGGATAGTGCTGTTCATTTTCCTTGATGAATTTCCAGTCAACCCACCTCATGTCACAGACTATGGGCTTCTTGTCCAACAGAATTGTTTCATAGAAGTCCTGCTGTTCCTTTGTGTGGAACCTATAGTCAACAGCAGTTCTTCTCCTTGTGGCATATGGATCTGCCATTCTCCACAATCTCAGCCCTGAATCCTTCCTGATTCTCATGTCCTTAGCCACAGGATGGGCATCATTGTGGTGTGGTATCTTTGGCTTGAGCTTTCTTAGAACCTGTCTTCTTCTTCTGAATCTTCAGCAACATTGGGCACTGGGGCCTTGTTCTTCTCAGCAGCTGGAATACTCCTGGTATTCCTCTTTGGTGCAGACTTGGCCTTGGGGGCAGCTTTGGGTGCTTCCTTGGGCTTAGATGTTGCAGCCCCAGATCTAATAGCATCACCCATAAGCTTTGGTGCCTTTGGTGCTGGTGCAGAAAGCTCTTCCTCTTCCATCATGGAAGGTTGCCCAACAACTTTGGCCATGGTCTTCTTGACCCTTTCCTTCCTCTTCTTGCTTTCATCAGCTGTCTCTTTGGGATCAGGATTTCCAGGCAGTTGAGTTGATGCTCTGGCCTTGGGCATAGGTTGCCTTCTTGCAGGCCTTTTAATCTTCATGCCTGGCTTTATATCCTTTTCTGAGCCATATTCCTTCTTGAGCACCACTTTCTTGGAAGTAGCCTCATCTTCCTTAGCTTTGTAATCTTCATCCTCTGAATCTGAAGTTCTTTTCCTCCTTTGCCTAGTTGCAGCCTTAGGAAAATTGCTAGGAGTACTTCTGCTCCCTTCATCTGAAGTTGAGGGGCTAGTGCCCTCACTCAAGTCCATCTGCTCTTCTGACCTGTTCTGGCTGTCACTTTGATCAGACATACTGCAAAAGCTGACTGCTGACCCTGTGAAGCGTTATAGATGAGATAGAAAAGTTGAGCATCACAAAATGCAGAGGTTTTTGCAAAAGAATGACTCAAAAGTTCAGTCTTAGTTTTCCAGAGAAAGCATTTCGGATCCACCGATTTTCAAACTCGGTGATGCCGAAGAAGTTTTGGAACCTAAACTGATGATCTCGGTTGGACCGAGTTTCAGTTTGGTGGTACCGAGACTGCTAGGGTTTCATAGAATCCTCAAATCGGTTGCACCGATTAGTAATTCTCGGTCAGACCGAGAGTCACTAGTGCAATGGCATAAGCCGAATCGGTGAGACCGAGTTTTTCAACTTGGTGGGTCCGAGATGGTTTCGGCGGAAACCTAACCCTAAAAATTTGAATCACATCTAATCTATGAACTACTTTGGCTGGATAGAAGAGTTTCAATCGTGGCAAGAATCAATATGAAAACAATGTGCCAAGAATCAGACGTGGATAGCACAAAGATTAAGTCCATACCCTAACTTGGCGGTGGACTTGCTACGGCGGCAACGGCGGGGACGAAATCTGTTGACGGCGGCGGAGACCAGCGACAGGAGGCTGCTGGCAACGAGGAGATGATCCGGAGACCATGATGGCAGAGCGAGCTGTTGCGCGGGGAAGGTTTTCAGAGAAATTTCCAAAATTTTGCCCATGGCTATTTATATAGCTCGACCGTGTTGGTGTGTCCGAGTGGAACAACTCGGTGGCACCGAGATGCATAACTGTGTTCAGTTACAGCAAATCGGTGAGACTGAAAAGTTCAAATCGGTTGCACCGAGATTGAAAACTCAGATCAACTTGATGATCTCGGTAGGACCGAAATGGAAGAATCGGTCAGACCGAGAATCACTAAGAGGTTTTGGAAGTTTAAGTCTATGACGAATCAGGGACTCCGAGTGCTCCTCACACAGAGTGGTTGGAATCTGACTTGATCAAATTTTGTGATGTAGCATGAATAGAGTTTGAGACGCGAAAAGCATAGATAGCTAAAGAAGGTTCTTAGGCATTCTTGTCCATCCACTTGGCACAAAGAAAAGAATCCAAACAAACAAAACAACAAGTGGATGTCCTTGAATGAGTAAAATATGCACCAACATGCTCACACAATAAGATGGCAATTGAAATATGTGGCAAAGCATGCACAACCAATTTTAGCATCTATCAAGCAATTGGCGATGACTAGGTCATCTATATATGAGTATATTGACTTAGGAGTCAAATGAGAACATTTGATCATAGGTCATACTCATCGTTTAAGCTCAAGTGGGGTTACCACTTTCACATAATGCATTAATGTGTTCACACGATTAGAGTTGCTTTGACTCAATTCCTAGAGTTAAGCTCCCCCTAGATGTGAGATCCCCCCTTAGAGGGATGAACTAACCTTGGGTTTTGTCGATGATGACTTCATGTAGGTGTTGAAGATGTAGGTGCTCAAAGTTGATGTAGATCTTTTGGAGCAATCCTTTGGAGTGAGTTGCACTTTCAACTTGCCTACATGGGTTAGTCCCACAAGGAACAAACAAGAATATCCATAGACATAGAGTGATGCACACACAAGATGATGTCCATGAAATCATTAGGTTACCTTGTCCCTTGCCTTACGAACAAGAGGGTTTGTGACTCCTTGAACTAGTGCAAGATGTGAAAGTTGATTGCACTTGTTCTTGCCAAAATGATATGAGTGAAGAATGTTGGCGGAGTCACCCTCAAGAACTCTCTAGTTCTTCTTCTTCGGGATCCACATCATCTTGATGGGAATCCTTGGAGTTGTAGTTGTACTTGATGAAGTAGAACTTGACGTAGTCTTGGGGTATTGCTCTTCTTCCCACTCAACTCCATTGACGTTGAACTTTCGTTCAAAACCAACACCTTGATTCTTCCGGTGCCTTCCTTGCTTGCGTACAATTTCCTCGAATTGCTTACTCCCGGCAAGGCTCTTGTAAACACCTTTCTCTATAATTCCCTTCAATAAACTATTTTCTTGCTCAAGTGTAACTTGGCTAAGAGAATCATTAGTGGAATCAAGAGAACTACTAGAAGCAACAACATTGGATTTAACATTATTATTGTTACTACTAGAGGAAGTATCTTTCTTGTACTTGTTACTAGACTTGACTTGAGGCATGTAAGTAGATAAGAGTAAACGATTGGCAATGTAAGAAGAACTTTTCTTACGGAGATCATCATTGATTGCCTTTAAGCACTCATGCTCTTGCTCAAGATTGAGCTTTTCAAAGCGTAACTTCTCATGAGCCCTTAAAAGTTCTCAATGATCTTCGAAGATAGTTTCATGAGCCAACTTAAGAGTGTTTAGTTCGTTAGTTAGAAGCTCAATTTTCTCCTTATCATTGTCATTCGTTTGATTAGCATGATTAATTGATGTTTCATCATAGTATTCATCACTAGAGTTGTCAACAAGTAAATCATCATCCACAAGCAAGTCATCTTCATCACTATTGAAATCAACATACTCGAGATGTGTTACCTTTGGACCTTTGGCCATGAAGCATCTTCCAACACCTTCATTTGGTGAGTCAAATATGTCGTAGGAGTTGGTTGACACAAGTGCTAGACTGGCAACACCTTCATCTTGAGTATGTTCGGAGTCGGAGTGATAGCTTCTCTCGGAGTGATTGTCGGAGTCGGAGCCGGATACCCATTCACCAACATGAGCTTGATGTCTTCATTTTGTGTAGCTCCTTGATGACTTGTCCTTCCTTTCCGAATCCTTGCTTCTCCGTGAGGGTCTTCGTTCATAACGATCATCTCTACTCCTCCTCTCTCTTGGTGGTGATTCTTCTCTTTTGCTTCTTCTTTTTGGAGAATCTTCTCTTCTTTTGTAGGGTGCCGTACACTCATTGGAGTAGTGTCCAGGCTTCCCACAATTGTAGCAATTGTGCTCTCAACTAGAAGATCTCTTGTCATGATAAGACCTTGACTTGGAGCTTCTTTCTTTGCTTCTACTCTTGTAGAATTTGTTGAAGTTCTTCACCATTAAGCTCAATTCTTCATTGAAGGTTTGTTTCTCACTTGATGATGTGGGGGCTTCACTTGAGGCTTTGTAAGCACCACTTGACTTGTTGTGAAGTTCCTCCTTATCCTTGAGTGACATCTCATGAGCAACAATTCTTCCAATGACTTCTGTTGGCTTGAGATTTTTGTAGTTTGGTCTCATTTGGATCAATGTGCACACGGTATCATACTTTCCATACAAATCTCTTAGGATCTTCTTGATGATGAATCTACCGGTCATCTCTTCACTCCCTAAGCCGGCAATCTCATTTGTGATAAGTGCAAGCCTAGAGTACATTTCAGCGACACATTCACCATCCTTCATTTTGAACTTGTCAAGCTGACTTTGGAGCACATCCAACTTGGATTCCTTGACGGATTCCGTACCTTCGTGCATATCTATCAAAGTATCCCAAATTTCCTTTGCATTCTCAAGACAACTGATTTTATTGAATTCTTCGGGGCACAATCCGTTGAAGATGATATCACAGGCTTGAGCGTTGTATTGCAGCATCTTCAATTCTTCCGCATTCGCTTCACGGTTCGGTTCTCTCCCATCAAAGAATTCACCTTGCAAGCCAATACAAATAATTGCCCAAACGGCGGGGTTATGTCCAAGAATATGCACTTTCATCTTATGCTTCCAACTAGCAAAATTAGTACCATCAAAGTAAGGACCTCTGTGGTGATAATTTCCCTCGCTAGACACCGTACTCTCCTAGGTTGTGAAACCAAGGCTATGACCACCAAAAGCTATGGAAATCAAAGCAAATGGAGACCAAAGCTCTGATACCACTTGTAGGACCTTGAAGTAAGTCTAGAGGGGGGGGTGATTAGACTACTTGACCAATTAAAAACTTAACCTTTTCCCAATTTTAGAGTTTGGCAGATTTTAGCTATTTTAGGACAAGTCAAGCAATCATCACACAATTCAAGCAAGCATGCAAAGAGTGTATAGGCAGCGGAAATTAAAGCATGCAACTTGCAAGAAAGTAAAGGTAAGGGTTTGGAGGATTCAAACACAATTGGAGACACGAATGTTTTTGGCGTGGTTCCGATAGGTGGTGCTATCGTACATCCACGTTGATGGAGACTTCAACCCACGAAGGGTAACGGCTGCGCGTGTCCACGGAGGGCTCCACCCACGAAGGGTCCACGAAGTAGAAACCTTGTCTATCCCACCATGGCCATCGCCCACGAAGGACTTGCTTCACTAGCGGTAGATCTTGACGAAGTAGGCGATCTCCTTGCCCTTACAAACTCCTTGGTTCAACTCCACAATCTTGTCGGAGGCTCCCAAATGACACCTAGCCAATCTAGGAGACACCACTCTCCAAGAAGTAACAAATGGTGCGTTGATGATGAACTCCTTGCTCTTGTGCTTCAAATGATAGTCTCCCCAACACTCAACTCTCTCTCATAGGATTTGAATCTGGTGGAAAGAGGGTTTGAGTGGAAAGCAACTTGGGGAAGGCTAGAGATCAAGATTCATATGGTAGGAATGGAATATCTTGGCCTCAACACATGAGTAGGTGGTTCTCTCTCAGAAATGGTAAGTTGGAAGTGTAGGTTTAGTCTCATGGCTCTCTCCACGAATGAAGAGGAGGTGGAGGGGTATATATAGCCTCCACACAAAATCTAACCGTTACACACAATTTACCAAACTTGGTGGGACCGAATCGTTAAACTCGGTCGGACCGATTTAGTAAACCTAGTGACCGTTAGTGATTTTTGGTGGGACTGACATGCATCTCGGTGAGGCCGATTCGGTTAGGGTTAGGGCATAACGTAATCTCGGTGAGACCGATTACACAAACTCGGTGAGACCGATTTGGTAATAAGCTTTCCAAAGAGTTGGTCAGGTAAACTCGGTGGGACCGATTTGCTCTTTTCGGTGAGACATAAATGTTACAAAAAGGAAATAGAGAGTTTACATTGCAATCTCGATGGGACCGATCGCTCGCTTCGGTTAGACCGAAACATTACGAAGGGAAACAGAGAGATTGGAACCCCATCTCGGTGAGACCGAGATCCCTATCGGTACGACTGATTTGCTTAGGGTTTGTGGCAGTCGCTATGACTTTTGGAATCGGTGGCGCCGGATAGAAAGAATCGGTGTGACCGATTTTGGCTTTAGGTTTAGGTCATTTGTGGATGTGGGAAAGTAGTTGAGGGTTTTGGAGCATATCACTAAGCACATGAAGCAAGAGGCTCATTAAGCAACACCTCATCCCTTCTTGATAGTATTGCCTTTTCCTATAGACTCAATGTGATCTTGGATCACTAAAATGTAAAATGAAGAGTCTTGAGCTTTTGAGCTTGAGATAATCCTTTGTCCTTAGTATTTTGAGGGATCCACTTTCATCATCCATGCCATGCCATTCATTGAGCTTTCCTGAAATAATAGTCTTGGAATAGCATTAGCTCAATGAGCTATATGTTGTTATGAATTACCAAAACCGCCTAGGGATAGTTGCACTTTCACAAAGTTTGGAGGCTTGAGAAGGATGAACTTACATTATATGTTAACACAGGCTGGACAAAGCCCTTCTTCATGTTGATGGAAGGATAATTCAATAAATTCCCCAAAGAAAAATCTTTATAAGCGTTGCCATTATTCTACATTTTGCAAAGAGTAAATATAGATCAAATAATATTGGAAGAAACAGTGGACAATGAAGCTCAGGTGCAGACTGATGATACATAATCAAATAGCAATTAATTAAGTACAGTGTTACAAGGCAAAAGGGAGAGAGGTGCTGACAAGAGCAATGCAGAGCCCAGTATTGTTGTGAGATCGTATGATCCTTTGAGAAAGGAGATTAATCTGAAATTAGTTTTCATACAAGAGAGAAGGTAAGGCACATGCAGAAATTTAGGAGTTCAAATTTTGAATTGATATCATAGACAGTACGTGGCGCTGGGCTCTCAGCAGTTCTAATAGGGGTTTGGCCACTAGAGTAGGGGTAAAGTGTGGTATAGTTGGGCATGTGTTTTCTGTGGCTGCTGATCTATCTGATTTAACAGGTATCACTACCTTTTCCAAATACCTAGTTTGTACTCCTTGAGGATCTGCACTCACCCTCTTCCTTTTGGACATCTATTACGAAAGAACAATATTTGACTGGAAAAAACATAGTATGACGACACATGGAATAGGTACAAAAAATGGATAGGTATGGCATATACTCATATATGATGCTTAAACTAAGTAGATGGTATAACAAAGTAGAAGCAATGCAAGAGGTTAGATGCAAAATATGTGCGACCAATACAACCTTGCCAAGTTAGAGCAAGCACCTTGATGGGTGAATTAGATAGGCCATCCTCCACCATGCCAAGTTGTTAGCCAGTGAATTGTTCCGCAATATTCCTCTCGTGCGCCCATTCTCATATTAATTTTGATAATGTTCAATATCTGACATGCATGAAAACATAAAAACAAGTGAGATTATCTTTGTAATGCAGAAGTGATTCTACTCCAATACTGCCTCCCTGTAAACCCCTTTGTGCTATCTCTGCAATTCTTTTAAGAGATGCCATGCATGCTATAATTTGGTGTGTGCATTAATATAATGTGGCCTACTACTCAAAATATGAGAGCTCCAGAAGTGATGACACTTCGCAGATGACAACTTCAACATATATTAAAGAAGAACAAGTCGACCTGACCTGATAGATTCAAAATATACTAAGGGAGAACAACAGTCGACCGCAAGAGAAGAGGATCATCTTAAAGAAGAGCAGAAGAGCAAGCAAATTGAATATATTACAAGTCTTTCAATACAATGTCGGTTGGCCACCCATGATGAACCAGAGCACACAGAGAAATACTATTCTTTCCGGTCTCTCTATATGTGGCTCACATGCACTTCGAAAGTAAAGTAGGAACATTTACCTGACCAATTAAACATCTCTCAGTTTTACTAATATCAACATAATATCAGATATGAATTTGTACAACTAAGCTTGTTTAGCTCGATGGGTGGAGCAGTGCTATTATGACACGAACCACGTAGGCTGATGTGGTCATCATAAAATGGGGAAACCATAAGAATGATGAGTACAGTGTTGACCGTGGCAGTGGGATGGCAGATCTGAAGCTGCAAACCGCGCAAAGGGTAGTTAGCAACTGATGTTTGCTTTGAAATAACAACTAAGATTTGGTATGGACAAGAAAGTACAGTCACCAAGTGACAAAGAAATGCAAGTCTGCTGTCTCTCTATATGTCGCGACATGCATTTGGAAACTCAAGTGGGACCTTTAGCTAACCAATTAAATGTGTCTGTTAACTAATATCAGTATCATATCACAATCATATTTGAACAACTAAGCTTTGGAATTTTGAGTGTTGTGTTGTTTAGCTTGAAGGGTGGAGTAATGCTACTACGACAGAAAGCACCTACGCAGATCATAGTAGAGTAGATAAAAGGGGAAAACCCTAAGCATCAAGAGTAAAATTAGGAAAGTGGAACTAGCTGGACCAGTGGGTGGCGCACATGCTTTTCGAAACGAATATAGGAACATTAAGTGACCAATTAAATGTTCTCTATTTTAGTGATATGAGCATCATATCAGATTCATATTTCAACACGTAAGCTTTTGGTTGAGGTCTTGAGGAGCAGTGCTAGCATGACACGAAGCACCTACGATGATGGTATTGAATATAAAGGGGGGAAACCATAAGCTTTATGAGTATAGTGCCCGTGCCATGGCGGATCTGAAGGTGCAAACTGAACATAGCTACTTCGCAACCAATGTTTGCTTTCAACTAGCCACTACGATTTGGTACGGACAAGAAAAGTACAGTAAACAAATTATGATCTATTTTCTGGTGAGATCAATAACTTAAGCACATATGGAAGAGTACCACCTCTCTTGCGATGCCGTGTAGGCCTCTGCTGATATGTTGAGGGTGTTGCGGGTGCGATGGCTGTCGACGGCGAGGAAGAAGACTTTAGACGGCAGATGGCCGGGTCGGGGGATAAATCCTGTTGCCGTGGACGAGGCAGTCGTAGGAGCGGCAACGGCAAGGTGGACGATGGCGCTGATGAAGCGAGAGGACGTGATGAAAGGATCATGGTCCAGCACTGTGGATGAGAGATGTCCATCTCTTGGAGTAGACGACGGGGTAGGGGTAGCGGTTCCGGCAAGGTGGAGGATGGGGTGGCGGATGGAGGAGGCTGGCCGCAGTGGGGAGGTTGTTGTGGCCCCGATGGTGTATGAATGGGGAAATGGAGGGGAGGGGGGATCTCAAACTTTGGGACATGCTTCTCTGAAATGTGGGAAAGTTACGAACTTATCCCACGTTTAAAATTTCGGACATCGCGTTGGTTGGGGATAGGACGGTAATCTCGCATCTCCCAAATATTTGCCGGTAACTATTTCGGGCAAGGAGAGGGTGTTTTTCCGCCCACGGTTGGCGCCCATGGTGTATGAACGGGGCTGAAAGGTAGGGCGGTTGTGTCACGTCTGAGGGAAGTTACACATCTGCCCCTATTTAAAATATTAGCCTACATCGATTTTGGACGAGGAGAGTTCATTTTTCCGCCCATCGTGCATGAATGGAGAAATGGAGGGAGAGACACATGTCTTTCGGAAGAGCTTGAATCAAATGTGTTTTGCCACCCAGGTTTGGCGCCCATCGTGTCTGACTGGGCTTAGAGGCCGTTGTGTCACGTCTGATTGAAGTTACTAGTCTACCCCTATCGACATCAGTGTAAATCTGGTTGTTAAGGATGTCAAATGTCAGGGGTAGACAGTAAAATTTCCATCTCGCAAACACTTGCTTCGGGCAGCTCACAAATTATAGTGGGTGTTTAGACGCTTCGTTCAAAACTTGGGAGAATTAGCATTCATGTTTTCCCTGGGCCCTGGCAAACTAAATTCAAATCCAATATGTATTCGATTACGAATATCCACAGATAATTCTACGTTTTGTTATTTATTTCTTCAAAACCACAACAAAGATTTTTCCACCTTTATATATGATTATGATTTAGAAATGTCGTGATCTTTGAATTCAGTAGGTTGGATACACTTTGAGTCAGACATTTATTTCATCCAATACAATATGCTCACACGAAAACAGTTCACCTTATGTCAATCATACAAGTACTGAGGATTACCTCGCCTAAAAAATTCGGATCATTACAACACATGGACAACATAGAGGGTCTTACAACATAATCCATTCAGAGACATGACACAACATGCAAGTACAATAATTTAATGAAAATTTCAACTGGTATCTAAACAAGAACCGGGATTACCCTGGGCTTCAGATAGCAGAAACAGCAGGACCTCCTCCGTCTTTGAATGCAACATTCTTAGTTCCTCCAATTCTTGGGTTGCTTGCATAATGCGTGCCGCTAATTCCATAATTTCTAGCCTCAAGATAAAGATTACCTCATTCATGGAAGCCACACCATCTCTTTGTGCCTCTAGTAGAGCCTCAAGAACTATAATATCTATGCTCAGACTCCTCTCCGGCGGTGTTGCCTCTGAACTGCTACCATCTGGTAACATGGATGGCGCACTGCTTCCACAAATAGATTCGGGGGTTGTACATTGTGTCCTAGTGTGAACGGCATCCTGAAAGGTTTCTGCTGGACATAAGTAAGAGATAGTTATGACATGATCCAGGCAGTAAGCTTACATGGTAAACGACATACGAATTATTGCCGAGCATGGAAAGCTATATTTAAATGGTTTGAAACAGCATCAGCAAAAAAGAAATTAAAATGGTAAGACAAAATTAGGGATGTAAGTGGCAAATAAACGACATCTGCCAGTCCCTTCTAGTTAGTTTTTGCTAGCTCCCTAGTTCATTTTCCTCAAAAAACAAAAACTCTTTTGAACTATCATACCACTAGTGGACTTTAATCAGGATTAAATGGGACCCAGTTGACATCCCTAGTTGAAAGGGGGTGTACCACCGCTATATTTAAGTTGCCAAGGCATCTAAGCAGTTGAAATAATCTGAGAAAGCACTTAACAGTGTGGCCTCATATAAACTATGAAAACAGTCTTGTGATGAAGTTCAGAGGAAAAGTTAAGGACGCAAATGAACTAGGCATGCATTTCGTTATGATAGTATAATAGGCACTGCTGATATATTGGCCAACTCAGGTATAGTGTAACAACAAACAAGCATTCGAATCAAGCAATACAGCAAAGCGGACAACTGAACTATTTGTAATTCTGTAGGATTACAGGTTGAGGGTGTTGGAAATATGCCCTAGAGGCAATAATAAAAGTATTATTATTATATTTCCTTGTTCATGATAATTGTCTTTTATTCATGCTATAACTGTATTATCCGGAAATCGTAATACACGTGTGAATACATAGACCACAATATGTCCCTAGTGAGCCTCTAGTTGACTAGCTCGTTGTGATCAACAGATAGTCATGGTTTCCTGGCTATGGACATTGGATGTCGTTGATAACGGGATCACATCATTAGGAGAATGATGTGATGGACAAGACCCAATCCTAAGCATAGCACAAAGATCGTGTAGTTCGTTTGCTAGAGCTTTGCCAATGTCAAGTATCTCTTCCTTTGACCATGAGATCGTGTAACTCCTGGATACCGTAGGAGTGCTTTGGGTGTATCAAACGTCACAACGTAACTGGGTGACTATAAAGGTGCACTACAGGTATCTCCGAAAGTATCTATTGTTTTATGCGGATCGAGACTGGGATTTGTCACTCCGTGTAAACGGAGAGGTATCTCTGGGCCCACTCGGTAGGACATCATCATATGCGCAATGTGACCAAGGAGTTGATCACGGGATGATGTGTTACGGAACGAGTAAAGTGACTTGCCGGTAACGAGATTGAACAAGGTATTGGATACCGACGATCGAATCTCGGGCAAGTAAAATACCGCTAGACAAAGGGAATTGAATACGGGATCGATTGAGTCCTTGACATCGTGGTTCATCCGATGAGATCATCGTGGAACATGTGGGAGCCAACATGGGTATCCAGATCCCGCTGTTGGTTATTGACCGGAGAACGTCTCGGTCATGTCTGCATGTCTCCCGAACCCGTAGGGTCTACACACTTAAGGTTCGATGACGCTAGGGTTATAAAGGAAGCTTGTATGTGGTTACCGAATGTTGTTCGGAGTCCCGGATGAGATCCCGGACGTCACGAGGAGTTACGGAATGGTCCGGAGGTAAAGATTTATATATAGGAAGTCCTGTTTCGGCCATCGGGACAAGTTTCGGGGTCATCGGTATTGTACCGGGACCACCGGAAGGGTCCCGGGGGCCCACCGGGTGGGGCCACCTGCCCCGGGGGGCCACATGGGCTGTAGGGGGTGCGCCTTGGCCTACATGGGCCAAGGGCACCAGCCCCTAGAGGCTCATGCGCCAAGATAAAGGAAAAAGGGAAGAGTCCTAAAGGGGGAAGGCACCTCCGAGGTGCCTTGGGGAGGATGGACTCCTCCCCATCCTTAGCCGCACCCCTTCCTTGGAGGAGGGGGCAAGGCTGCGCCCTCCCCCTCTCCCTTGGCCCTATATATAGTGGGGAAAAGGAGGAGCAATCAGACCTAAGGCCTTTGGTTGCCTCCCTCTCCCTCCCGTGACACATCTCCTCTCCCGTAGGTGCTCGGTGAAGCCCTGCAGGATTGCCACGCTCCTCCATCACCACCACGCCGTTGTGCTGCTGCTGGATGGAGTCTTCCTCAACCTCTCCCTCTCTCCTTGCTGGATCAAGGCGTGGGAGACGTCACCGGGCTGTACGTGTGTTGAACGCGGAGGTGCCGTCCGTTCGGCACTTGATCATCGGTGATCTGAATCACGACGAGTACGACTCCATCAACCCCGTTCACTTGAACGCTTCCGCTTAGCGATCTACAAGGGTATGTAGATGCAAACTCTCCTCTCCTTTCTACTCGTTGCTGGTCTCTCCATAGATAGATCTTGGTGTTTCGTAGGAAAATTTTTGAATTTCTGCTACGTTCCCCAACAGTGGCATCATGAGCTAGGTCTATTGCGTAGATTCTTTGCACGAGTAGAACACAAAGTAGTTGTGGGCGTTGATGTTGTTCAATATGCTTACCGTTACTAGTCCAATCTTGTTTCGACGGTATTGTGGGATGAAGCGGCCCGGACCGACCTTACACGTACTCTTACGTGAGACAGGTTCCACCGATTGACATGCACTTGGTGCATAAGGTGGCTAGCGGGTGCCAGTCTCTCCCACTTTAGTCGGAACGGATTCGATGAAAAGGGTCCTTATGAAGGGTAAATAGCAATTGGCATATCACGTTGTGGTCTTGCGTAGGTAAGAAACGTTCTTGCTAGAAACCCATAGCAGCCACGTAAAACATGCAACAACAATTAGAGAACGTCTAACTTGTTTTTGCAGGGTATGCTATGTGATGTGATATGGCCAAGAAGAATGTGATGAATGATATGTGATGTATGAGATTGATCATGTTCTTGTAATAGGATTCACGACTTGCATGTCGATGAGTATGACAACCGGCAGGAGCCATAGGAGTTGTCTTTATTTTTTGTATGACCTGCGTGTCATTGAAGAACGCCATGTAACTTACTTTACTTTATTGCTAAACGCGTTAGCCATAGAAGTAGAAGTAGTCGTTGGCGTGACAACTTCATGAAGACACGATGATGGAGATCATGATGATGGAGATCATGGTGTCGTGCCGGTGACGATGATGATCATGGAGCCCCGAAGATGAAGATCAAAAGGAGCAAAATGATATTGGCCATATCATGTCACTATTTGATTGCATGTGATGTTTATCATGTTTATGCATCTTGTTTGCTTAGAACGACGGTAGTAAATAAGATGATCCCTTACAAAATTTCAAGAAGTGTTCTCCCCTAACTGTGCACCGTTGCTACAGTTCGTCGCTTCTAAGCACCACGTGATGATCGGGTGTGATGGATTCTTACGTTCACATACAACGGGTGTAAGACAGATTTACACAGCAATACACTTAGGGTTAACTTGACGAGCCTAGCATGTGCAGACATGGCCTCGGAACACGGAGACCGAAAGGTCGAGCATGAGTCGTATAGTAGATACGATCAACATGAAGATGTTCACCGACGTTAACTAGTCCGTCTCACGTGATGATCGGACACGGGCTAGTTGACTCGGATCATGTGATCACTTAGATGACCAGAGGGATGTCTATCTGAGTGGGAGTTCATAAGATGAACTTAATTATCCTGAACATAGTCAAAAGACCTTTTGCAAATTATGTCGTAGCTCGCGCTGTAGTTCTACTGTTTAGATATGTTCCTAGAGAAAATTATAGTTGAAAGTTGATAGTAGCGATTATGCGATCAGTAGAAAGCTTATGTCCTTAATGCACCACTCAGTGTGCTGAACCCCAAACGTCGTTTGTAGATGTTGTGAACATCGGACATACACGTCTTGATAACTACGTGATAGTTCAGTTAAACGGTTTAGAATTGAGGCACCAAAGATGTTTTTGAAACATCGCGAAACATATGAGATGTTTTGAGGGCTGAAATTGGGATTTCAGGCTCGTGCCCACGTCAAGAGGTTTGAGACCTCCGATGATTTTCTTAGCCTGCAAACTAAGGGAGAAAAGCTCAATCGTTGAGCTTGTGCTCAGATTGTCTGAGTACAACAATCACTTGAATCAAGTGGGAGTTGATCTTCCAGATGAGATAGTGATGTTTCCCCAAAGTCATTGCCACCAAGCTGCTAGAGCTTCGTGATGAACTATAACATTTCAGGGATAGATATGATGATCCTTGAAATATTCGTGATGTTTGACACCGCGAAAGTAGAAATCAAGAAGGAGCATCAATTGTTGATGGTTGGTGAAGCCACTAGTTTCAAGAAGGGCAAGGGAACAAAGGGATACTTCATGAAACGGCAAATCAGCTGCTGCTCTAGTGAAGAAACCCAAGGTTGAACCCAAACCCGAGACTAAGTGCTTCTGTAATAAGGGGAACAACCACTGGAGCGGAATTACCCTAGATACTTGGTAGATAAGAAGGCTGGCAAGGTCGATAGAAGTATATTGGATATACATTATGTTAATGTGTACTTTACTAGTACTCCTAGTAGCACCAGGGTATTAGATACCGGTTTGGTTGCTAAGTGTTAGTAACTCGAAATAAAGAGCTACGGAATAAACGGAGACTAGCTAAAAGTGAGCTGACGATATATGTTGGAAGTGTTTCCAAGTTTGATGTGATCAAACATCGCATGCTCCCTCTACCATCATGATTAGTATTAAACCTGAATGGTTTATTGAATCTCGATCGTAGTGATACACATTCTCATGCCAAAAGATATAAGATAGTAATGATAGTACCACTTACTTGTGGCACTGCCATGTAAGTCATAATGGTATAAAACGCATGAAGAAGCTCCATGTTGATGGATCTTTGGACTCACTCGTTTTGAAAAGTTTGAGACATGCGAACCATGTCTATTGGTGTATATGCATGAAGAAACTCCATGCAGGTGGATTGTTTGGACTCACTTGATTTTGAATCACTTGAGACATGCAAATCATACCACATGGGCAAGATGACTGAAAGCCTCGTTTTCAGTAAGATGGAAAAGATAGCAACTTGTTGGAAGTAACACATTTTGATGTGTGCAGTCCAATGAGTGCTAAGGCATGCAGTGAACATCGTTATGTTCTTACTTCATAGATGATTCGAGTAGATATTGAGAATATTTACTTGATGAAACACAAGTCTGAATTATTGAATGGTTCAAGTAATTTCAGAGTGAAGTAGAAGATCATTGTGACAAGAGGATAAAATGTCTATGATATGATCATAGAGATGAATATCTGAGTTACGAGTTTTGGCACACAATTAAGACATTGTGGAAATTGTTTCGCAATTAATACCGCCTGGAACACCATAATGTGATGGTGTGTCCGAACATCATAGTTGCACCCTATTGGATATGGTGCGTACCATGATGTCTCTTATCGAATTACCACTATTGTTCATGGGTTAGGCATTAGAGACAACCACATTCACTTTAAATAGGGCACCACGTAATTCCGTTGAGATGACACCGTATGAATTATGGTTTAGAGAAACCTAAGTTGTCATTTCTTAAAAGTTTGGGGCTGCGACGCTTATATGAAAAAGTTTCAGGTTGATAAGCTCGAACCCAAAGCGGATAAAATGCATCTTCATAGGAAACCCAAAAAAGTTGGGTATACCTCCTAATTCAGATCCGAAAGCAATAAGGGATTGTTTCTAGAATCGGGTCCTTTCTCGAGGAAAGGTTTCTCTCGAAAGAGTTGAGTGGGAGGATGGTGGAGACTTGATGAGGTTATTGAACCGTCTCTTCAACTAGTGTGTGGCAGAGCACAGGAAGTTGTTCCTGTGGCACCTACACCAATTGAAGTGGAAGCTTATGATATTGATCATGAATCTTCGGATCAAGTCACTACCAAACCTCGTAGGACGACAAGGACACGTACTACTTTGGAGTGGTACGGTGATCCTGTCTTGGAAGTCATGTTGCTAGACAACAATGAACCTACGAGCTATGGAGAAGCAATGGTGAGCCCGGATTCCGATAAATGGCTCGAGGCCATAAAATCCGAGAACGGATCCATGACTTTGGAAGAAATACTTGATGGTCGTAAGGCCATTGGGTACAGATGGATTTCAAAAGGAAGACGGACAATGATGGTAAATGTCACCATTAAGAAAGCTCGACTTGTCGTTAAGATGTTTTCCGACAAGTTCAAGGAGTTGACTACGATGAGATTTTCTCACTCGTAGCGATGCTAAGAGTCTGTTGGAATTATATTAGCGGTTACTGCATTATTTATGAAATCTTGCAGATAGGATGTCAAAACATTGTTTCCTCGACGATTTTATTGAGGAAAGGTTGTATGTGATACAACCGGAAGGTTTTGTTAATCCCGAAAGATGCTAATAAGTATGCTAGCTCCAGCGATCCTTTTAAGGACTGGAGTGAGCATCTCGGAGTTGGAATGTATGCTTTGATGATGATCAAAGATTTTGGGTTTGTACAAAGTTTATGAGAAACTTGTATTTCCAAAGAAGTGAGTGGGAGCACTATAGAATTTCTGATGAGTATATGTTGTTGACATATTGATGATCAGAGATGATGTAGAATTTCTAGAAAGCATATAGGGTTATTTGAAAGGTGTTTTTCAATAGAAAACCTGGATTAAGCTACTTGAATATTGAGCATCAAGATCTATAAGGATAGATCAAAATGCTTAATAATACTTTCAAAATGAGCATATACCTTGACATGATCTTGAAGGTGTTCAAGATGGATCAGTCAAAGAAGAAGTTCTTGCCTGAGTTGTAAGGTACGAAGTTAAGACTTAAAGCTCGACCATGGCAGAATAGAGAGAAAGGACGAAGGTCGTCCCCTATGCTTAAGACGTAGGCTCTTCAGTATGCTATGCTGTGTACCGCACCTGAAGTGTGCCTTGCCATGAGTCAGTCAAGGGGTACAAGAGTGATCCAAGAATGGCTCACAGGACAGCGGTCAAAGTTATCCTTAGTAACTAGTGGACTAAGAAATTTTCTCGATTATGGAGGTGGTAAAAGAGTTCGTCGTAAAGGGTTACGACGATGCAAGCTTGACACCTATCCGGATAGCTCTGAGTAGAGAGACCGGATACATATAATGGAGCAATAATTTAGAATAGCTCCAAGTAGAACAGTTGTTTGGAATAGCTCCAAATAGAGCGTGGTAGCTGCATCTAGGAGATGACATAGAGATTTGTAAAGCACACACGGATCTGAAAGGTTCAGACCCGTTGACTAAAACCTCTCTCACAAGCAACATGATCAAACCTAAAACTCATTGAGTATTAATCACATAGTGATGTGAACTAGACTACTGATTCTAGTAAACTCTTGGGTATTAGTCACATGGCGATGTGACCTGTGAGTGTTAATCACATGGCGATGTGAACTAGATTATTGACTCTAGTGCAAGTGGGAGACTGTTGGAAATATGCCCTAGAGGCAATAATAAAAGTATTATTATTATATTTCCTTGTTCATGATAATTGTCTTTTATTCATGCTATAACTGTATTATCCGGAAATCGTAATACACGTGTGAATACATAGACCACAACATGTCCCTAGTGAGCCTCTAGTTGACTAGCTCGTTGTGATCAACAGATAGTCATGGTTTCCTGGCTATGGACATTGGATGTCGTTGATAACAGGATCACATCATTAGGAGAATGATGTGATGGACAAGACCCAATCCTAAGCATAGCACAAAGATCGTGTAGTTCGTTTGCTAGAGCTTTGCCAATGTCAAGTATCTCTTCCTTTGACCATGAGATCGTGTAACTCCTGGATACCGTAGGAGTGCTTTGGGTGTATCAAACGTCACAACGTAACTGGGTGACTATAAAGGTGCACTACAGGTATCTCCGAAAGTATCTATTGTTTTATGCGGATCGAGACTGGGATTTGTCACTCCGTGTAAACGGAGAGGTATCTCTGGGCCCACTCGGTAGGACATCATCATATGCGCAATGTGACCAAGGAGTTGATCACGGGATGATGTGTTACGGAACGAGTAAAGTGACTTGCCGGTAACGAGATTGAACAAGGTATTGGATACCGACGATCGAATCTCGGGCAAGTAAAATACCGCTAGACAAAGGGAATTGAATACGGGATCGATTGAGTCCTTGACATCGTGGTTCATCCGATGAGATCATCGTGGAACATGTGGGAGCCAACATGGGTATCCAGATCCCGCTGTTGGTTATTGACCGGAGAACGTCTCGGTCATGTCTGCATGTCTCCCGAACCCGTAGGGTCTACACACTTAAGGTTCGATGACGCTAGGGTTATAAAGGAAGCTTGTATGTGGTTACTGAATGTTGTTCGGAGTCCCGGATGAGATCCCGGACGTCACGAGGAGTTCCGGAATGGTCCGGAGGTAAAGATTTATATATAGGAAGTCCTGTTTCGGCCATCGGGACAAGTTTCGGGGTCATCGGTATTGTACCGGGACCACCGGAAGGGTCCCGGGGGCCCACCGGGTGGGGCCACCTGCCCCGGGGGGCCACATGGGCTGTAGGGGGTGCGCCTTGGCCTACATGGGCCAAGGGCACCAGCCCCTAGAGGCTCATGCGCCAAGATAAAGGAAAAAGGGAAGAGTCCTAAAGGGGGAAGGCACCTCCGAGGTGCCTTGGGGAGGATGGACTCCTCCCCATCCTTAGCCGCACCCCTTCCTTGGAGGAGGGGGCAAGGCTGCGCCCTCCCCCTCTCCCTTGGCCCTATATATAGTGGGGAAAAGGAGGAGCAATCAGACCTAAGGCCTTTGGTTGCCTCCCTCTCCCTCCCGTGACACATCTCCTCTCCCGTAGGTGCTCGGTGAAGCCCTGCAGGATTGCCACGCTCCTCCATCACCACCATGCCGTTGTGCTGCTGCTGGATGGAGTCTTCCTCAACCTCTCCCTCTCTCCTTGCTGGATCAAGGCGTGGGAGACGTCACCGGGCTGTACCTGTGTTGAACGCGGAGGTGCCGTCCGTTCGGCACTTGATCATCGGTGATCTGAATCACGACGAGTACGACTCCATCAACCCCGTTCACTTGAACGCTTCCGCTTAGCGATCTACAAGGGTATGTAGATGCAAACTCTCCTCTCCTTTCTACTCGTTGCTGGTCTCTCCATAGATAGATCTTGGTGTTTCGTAGGAAAATTTTTGAATTTCTGCTACGTTCCCCAACAGAGGGCACAAGCCAAGAAAGCAGTCCACTCGCATTACATTTCACATGTACTAAAACACATTGGCTTACCATATGTTGCTGTGAAGCCTCGCTGCTGTTGCAATATTCTTTGAAGATGTCGTCAGCATCCCATGGTTGCAAATCTAGTTGTTGTAGTTTATTCTGCACCCTCTATTTAGGTAAAAGTAATTTTTAATTGCATGCACTGGTCCGAATGGATCATAAATGGTTCATCTAAACTAATGAAAGAAGGGTGTGTGCATACACGACAATATATCTGCTTCCCTTTATTTTTATGCTTGTTCGAGGTGCCAGCCCCAAAAGAACAAATATTTTGCTTGATGGGGTTGGCAGCTCCATAATTAATAGAAGCATCAAATTAGTCATGCAACTTGGGAAGATCAAGAACACAGAAACAAGTAATGAACAGAGGCTCGGAGCAGTGATGTAATAGCTAGCATCAGAAAATGCAGGGTCAAACGAACAAAAAGCAACGGAACCACATGCTAGTTTGCTGATGTGTAATTAAGCATAGAGAACATTAAGCAGTCTCATGGAACCAACATGTGGCATCAGAACAACACCATTATCATAAATATAGCATTCAAGAAGTAAAATAGTAGGCAGTGATATCTAGGAAGTACAGTAATACTTAGGACAAAACTAAAGCATATTAACTATATGTGCACTGGTATGTAATTTAGCACATGTAACATGTTCACTGCCAGAAGTATGGCCCTACAAGTGCAAGCAGAATAATGCGTCTCATGAAAAATTGAATGATGCCCTGAAGAAATTCACAGGTGCGGTGCTTATGCTAAGAAAGTGAACGTAGGCGCCGACCGTTGGATAATAGTACCTGATTCTCGGCAGCGCATGGGTACCGTTGTCATACTTGATAGCTAAGGATTGTCGATGGTGCTTGTGTTGAGGTTGAGTTTGGGCCGGCTGTCGTCGTTGCTGAAGCGGCTCCGGTGCTACGGTTGCGGCGCCTGTCGACATGCAAGAAAGCTCATCTATGGTAAGTGAACAGTTGCACGGTAAAGAGAAAAACCTAAGGAGTACAAATCGAAATAACCTGATGAGGCTGCAGCATCGGTAAAGCAGGGCCGGTGGAGTTGAATATGGCGTCCATAGAGCGGATCTGGTGCAGTGGACGAAGGCTTCGGCGGGCATGTTGTACAGTGCTTTTGGTGAGGCGGATCTGTTGCGGCGGACGAGGGCTTGTATGAAGGGCTAGCGAAGGGGTGGACGAGGGAGTCAGTGAAGGACCTACACTATGGTGGACGAGGGAGTCAGTGAAGGACCTACACTATGGTGGACGAGGGCGCCGGTTAAGAAGATCTGGTGCGGTGGACCATGATGGCGGTCAAGGAGATCTGGAGTAGTGGACAAGCCAGTCGCTGAAGTGGCTCCGGTGAAGGGGTGAGTTGGCAGTTTGGGGTTCCAAGGTGTGGAAGGTAGATCCGGAGGGGTGTGAGGTCCACCGCTGCGGGGGAGGACTAGATTCGGCGGCTTGCCGTGGTTGGGGGTTAGGGAGGGGAAGGGGAGGGGCTCTGGGAAGAATGTTGGGGGCAAAGAGGGGAAACAATGGATTTACCAAAGCAGCCCTTTTCCGTTCATGTGGCAGGGGTAAAATAGGAATATCGTAGGGCTAAACTTTCAGGCGCAAGATATTTCGATGTGAGCGGGAAGTTTGAAAAAAATTTGCGCCTGAAATTATATTCTGCTCTTGTACGGCCGACTATGATATCATGGCCGAGAATTTGTTTGTTTTGCACGCAAAAAAAGTGCAAGTTTTGAAAATGAATGTCTCCAACTTGAAACTTAGATTGTCCATTCAAATACCATCATACGGTCCAATTCAAATGAAATTCCAAATGTGTTTAACCTAAATACGATGACAAAAGCAAAAATGTGTATGTGTATGAATAAAGTGGATGATTATAAAGTTTGAACATGCTCATATGTGTATATCTCTAGGTTTGATGTATGAATTTGAAATCACGAAATCCCGGCTTAAAAATGTACCTCCGTTTAAATGAATTACAAAAGCTTATGATGGAGTCGAATTCCAAAATTCCAATCTTAGGTTTGTAATTCTGGTACATCAAGGTATATCACGCATGTTTAGAAGTATCGTTATCTCATAGTCCAAACTGTGAAACTAATTGATCAACCATGAGTGCACACACTATTGACCATGTATATCTCAATTACACTAAAGTCCCTCAAATATAGACACCTCACTCTTTATCTAAAGCCACCCCCCTCATCGCCCACAACCCCCCACCCACACACAGAGAGAAGTCGTTCTCTCCCCCAAACACCAACACACGAGCACATTAACACCCCTCTCTCTTCTAAAGTCCAGACCCCAATATAGGTCTCTATCACTTTGTCTCTCGGGCATGCACACATCTTGTGACGCCCCCGATTCAATCGTACACTAATCATGCACGCAAATGTGTATGATCAAGATTAGGGACTCACGGGAAGATATCACAATACAACTCTAAAAGTAAAATAAGTCATACAAGCATCATATTACAAGCCAGGGGCCTTGAGGGCTCGAATACAAGTGCTCGACATGAACGAGTCAGCGGAAGCAACAATATCTGAGTACAAACATAAGTAAACAAGTTTGCCTTAGGAAGGCTACCACAAACTGGGATACAGATCGAAAGAGGCGCAGGCCTCCTCCCTGGGATCCTCCTAAACTACTCCTGGTCGTCGTTAGTGGCCTGCACGTAGTAGTAGACACCTCCGGTGCAGTAGGAGTCGTTGTCAATGGTGGCGTCTAGCTCCTGGGCTCCAGCATCTGGTTGCGACAACCAGGAAGAAAGGAAAGGGGGGGAAGGGGGAGAAAAGCAACCATGAGTACTCATCCAAAGTACTCGCAAGCAAGGATCTACACTACATATGCATGGGTATATGTGTAAAGAGGCAATATCGATGGACTGAAGTGCAGAATGCCTGATAGCACAAGTGCTCCCTAGGTGGTTTTGGTAATTAATGTCAACATATCTCTTGTTGGACTAACACTTTTATCTAGTATATTTCAGATAAATTCAACATTGGAGTGGCATGGACTAAAGGATGTGGGAACTCCTTCAAGATGCTAAGGACAAAGGATTGGCTAAAGCTTCAAGCTCAAGACTCTTCATTTTACATTTTAGTGATCCAAGATCACATTGAGTCTATAGGAAAAGCCAATACTATCAAGAAGGGATTAGGTGTTGCTTAATGAGTTTCTTGCTCCACAGTGCTTAGTGATATGCTCCAAAGCCCTCAAATACTTTCCCACTTCCACTCATATGTCCTAAACCTAAAGCCAAAATCGGTCACACCGATTCTTTCTATCTGGCGCCACCGAGTTCAAATGTCATAGCCACTGCCACAAACCCTAGGCAAATCGGTCTCACCGATAGGGATCTCGGTCTCACCGAGATGGGATTGTAATCTCTCTGTTTCCCTTCTTAATGTTTCGGTCTAACCGAAGTGAGCGATCAGTTCCACCGAGATTGCAATGTAAACTCTTTGTTTCCCCTTTGTAACATTTCGGTCTCACCGAAAAGAGCAAATCGGTCCCACCGAGTTTACCCGACCAACTCTCTAGTTAGTTAATTACCAAAATCAATCTCACCGAGTTTGTGTAATCGGTCTCACCGAGATTACGTTATGCCCTAATCCTAACCATATCGGTCCTACCGTGTTTGTAGCGACCCAACCCGAATTGATCAAGTCTCTGTGCTTTCGTGTCATCCCTGGATCGGTATGCTGACACACACAGTACTCGAACGATTTATAACAGAGGTAAATCACATGTATAAAGTAACGTAAATACTATTACCTCAATCCATAATATAGCGGAAGCAACAAGGTTGTGGATTCCCATCGACACCAACGGCGGAGTTGAGTATAGGAAATCGTAACCCTAACGTATCACTTACTCGTCGTCTGAAAAGTCTACAACATGAAAAGTTGCAGCCCAAAAACGGGTCAGCACATGGAATATGCTGGCAATGTAACACATAGAGAGTAATGAAAGAATAAGCTATACTACATGCATGTATGGCTGGTGGAAAGCTCTATGGTTACAGTTTTGCGAAAAGCCAGTTTTTCCCTACTGCAAAGGAATACATTTATTTAACTATCATGGTGGTTGTGAAACATTGAGAATGGTTGACAGCATTCTCAATCCCAATTAAAAATACACACTAAACCAACAATATTAATTAGAGGTAACATGTTGAGATTCAACAGGATAATCCAAGTACTAGATACTCAAGTTGTCCATAACCGGGGACACGGCTAATCATGATTAGTTTGTACACTCTGCAGAGGTTTGCGCACTTTTCCCCACAAGACTCGATCGCCTCCGTTTGGTTTCTCGCACTACAGGGTGTTTGAGAAATGGATGACCGAGACACAGTCTTTCAGAAGCGCTAGCACCTTACATGTGGGTAGACCTGTACACCTACATCCCCTACATCTGCTAGCCTACCCGTAAGAGTTCGCACAACTTACTCCACTATACCAGAGCCCATAATGGCTTGTGGCTGCACATGTAAGTTACTAGTATGAATTATCTTATGATCCCTTTGAGCCTGGGTGGCGGTCCGAAAAAAAACAGGCAAGTCCTGATAGACATCAGGTGCCTCAATCCACCCAGATGTGTGTTTAAGTTGCCACCTTAGATAAACCATTAAAATTATCAATCTCACATCTGTCATGGATATCACTCACCCAATCCACGTGTACTAGCATAGCATGGCAATATAAGAAAACGTAGAGTAACTCCCAAAGGTTTCATAATAATAGAGGTAATAGGTACTACCTCATCTACTTCCCATCCCACAATTTAATTACATCCTAATCATGCAATGTGTGAGGATTGATCTAATGCAATAAAACTGGGTTGTAGAAAAGGTATGATCAAAGTGTTACTTGCCTGCAAAGTTGATGAAGATGGTTCGCACTCAAAACTCGTGATAGATCTAATCGTCACACTCCGGTCAATCTATCGTAAGCAAACAATAGTAACCACACAATAAGTACTCATCTAAAGCACAAGTAAAACTCGAATAAGAGAACAAACCAGAAAGTTCAACTTAAGAACCCTGGTGGCAAAAGAAAGAACGAACCGAACAAACGATGGAAAACAAACGGCGGAAGAAAACAACTCGGTTCTAGCAAGTTGAAGCTAGGTCAAAATTTTACAGTGGCAAAAACTTGTTTAAGTTGATTAGTCGGAACGGCGGTTTCGAGATGAAACTCCAGGCGCTTGAATCACCTGATTCCGATAAACGAGCGAGAAGATAAACTAGAACGAAGATCGGATCTGAGATCGCGATCGCGGAATAAATCCGACGAAAAATAAAAAGAAGAACGGTTAAACGAACGGGCGTTCGTGAACCTAGAAGAATCCGCTGATCACGTTCGTTAGGACGAACGGTCCGGCGAACGGTTCAAAGGCAACTAAATAGGAAAAGAAAATGAATCCGATCTAGGGTTTCAGAGAAGAAAACCGAAACGAAAAACCGATCTAGAAAACGAATTAGAAGAGAAGAAAAGAATCGGAATGATTAGAAGAAAAGGATCTGAGGAAAAGAGACACGGGGCAATCTTGGCGAGGGGCTCCGGCGAGGGGCTCCGGCGGCGTGGCGTAGGGCGGCGGCGTGGACAAGGTGCGGCGGCGGCGGGGCACAAGGGCAGCGGCGCAAGACGGCGGCGGCGGTGAGGCGGCGGTGCTAGGGCGGCGGCGCGGTGTGGTGCGGAGGAGAGGAGAGGAGAGGTGTTGGTTTGATGTGTTAGAGGGGGGGGTGTTTGGGTATTTATATTGGGGAGGGGAGGGTTTTGCTTGGGGTAGGGGACAAGAAATAGATTAGGATTAGGAAACAAGAGGAAAAGATCTAGAAATAGATACGGAATAAACGAACATAGGACAAGAGTCCTACTAGGACTAGGAAAGAAAGGAAGCGGCGGCTCCCTGGTGCGCGCGCGCTATGGCCTCTTGGCCGGCCGGCGGCTAGCGGCTTGGGCCTTTGGCCCAAGGCGCTGCGGATTTTTTTTAAACGGTCTCGCCGCAGAAAAATAAATAAAATAAAAAATCTAAACGAACTCCAAAATTAATAAAGTAAATTTTCCCCGACTCCTAAATATGAGCCGAACAAAATGAACTTTACTCGGGACTTTAAAAAGCAATTTTTGAAAACACGCATTTTTTTCCTATCCAAATAAAATGCGAATAAAACTCCGGCAAACAAAATTTGATCTATTTATTAAATCTTCATTTTCCTAAATTTGGGAAAGTCATATTATTCCCTCTCTTATATTTTTGATAACGGAAAAATAATTGAAGATGAAATAAATAAATCAAATGATCCTCTTTTCAATTCGAGAAAACTCTCAAATATGAAAATAACGAAATCTCCAACTCTCTCCAAGGGTCCTTGAGTTGCGTGAAATTTCTAGGATCGACCAAAATGCAAGAAAATAAAATATGCATGATGATCTATTCCAAATTGAAAATAAATTCAAAGGGGGCTTTGAATTTAATTCTTTGAAACTCCCAACTCATATTTCATATAATTTGAAGAAGTCATTTTATCTTCTCTCGTGAAAATCATTGAGTCGCATAAAGTTTTAGAATTGGAATATTTTCCAAATGAAATTCAAATATTTTTCAAACACCCTTTTCATTTTAAATGGAAGAAGTCATGTCATCTTCTCTCTAGGGTTTTGTGTTTGAAAAGCATTTGAATTCACGGAGAGCATAAAATGCAAAAATGAAAGTTTGGGAAAGTCCTTTTATTCCCTCTCATTTAACTTTCAAAAGGTTTCGAATTCACTCACTTTCAGACAATCAATCAAACAATCAGTCAAATCTATCTATTTATTATAACATTCCAAAATTTAGAATTCTGGGATGTTACAAACCTACCACCCTTAAAAGGAATCTCGTCCTCGAGATTCGGAGAGACTAGCAAGAAAAGGTTAGGGTTTGGGGGTCTCCTCAAATCCATCAATCATCATCGGGGTCTGGGGTGCTACCACCCTTAGAAACATCATTACTGTTCTATCAAAACTCATATACTCCATCCTTTTTCTTGACAGTGTCGGTCTTCTCAAATCCTCGAGAAAATTCCTTCTCTGAGCTCTTCCGGTAGTGGCATAACCTTTTCCTCAATTCTTCTGTCCTTTCATCTTGGTAAGGTTATTCCGAAACTGGGTCTTCTTTAGCTGACGGGTCTGGCGCCAAAACTAAACAACTATCGATATCTCATGGTGGTCAACAATTTTTGGTTTCTCCTGCAGGAAATGGGTCTGGGTTGATCCTCACCGTATAACCTACGGTTGGCAAAGCTGCCTTGTACAAGGGAAAAAATTCTTATACCATTCTAAGGTTTAAACAAGGTTTTGATATCGTCGTCTCTCTACTATAGGCAAGTCACTCAGATTTACCATCCCATATGGCAAGGCGAATAATAAGAGTAAGTCAGTATGGTGATCAATCCATCCCGCACCCAAATCATTACCTTGTATACGATTTAGCGAATCTCGCATTGTAACACTCGCTCATCCTAACAAGCATTGCAGAACTTCTCTTGTCGACGAACCAAGTTCGGATAAATCCATAGATTCTGCAAGCCAAACAACCATCTATCGTTCCTTCACAACTCTCAGGTTTTGCATAACTCCTATAAGATCGTCTGTCTATAAAATCGTAACTTCTTTCAGGGTTTTTCCTTCAGCAAGAATGTGCTTGCTTCTTGGCAGGTCCTGGGGCCTATGGGTTATGGCCCATCTCATCACTTGTAGTCCTCGAACTTATCATCAGGCAACTGATCATTGTTCCAACTTCCTAGTATACTTAAATCCATCCAATTGTACTGTCTTCCTTCCTTCTATTGGCACCCAACCAAGACGTGAGTACTAAGACTTGTCATGGGGTTGCCATTGCTCCATATTACCAACATCATACCTCCTTTATATCCAATAGTACTTCATCTCTTCATCCTCGTGGGGTATCCCTCATACCGAAAAAAAACTTATACTTATGACGTCCATATTCCACTTCGTGGAACATCATTATCCTTTCCGCGGTCAAGCGTCCTTATAGGGGAATATTGGCCATCTCTGCATGGCACTTCTTCAATTGGGAACCGTGAAACGTATCCTGAACTCCTGACAGTCCTTCCGGTAGCTCAAACTTGTAGGCCATTTCTCCCATATGCTCCAAAACTCGGTATGGTCCTACAAACCTCGGGGCTAACTGTCCCTTAACTCCAAATTGTTTAACTCCTCGCAGAGGGGTCACACGAAGACATGCTCTGTCTCCAATTTCATAGACTACCTCCTTGCGTTTTTAAGTCTGCATAACTCTTCTACCTCGACTGAGCTACCTTCAGTCTATCTCGAATCAACTTAACATTTTCTTCTGACTCCTTGATCACATTTGGTCCAAACAACTGAGTCTCCAACTTCATCCCACATACTCTTGGGGCATCGCACATATCGAGACAAAACTCATATTCATTTTTGTCCGAAATCCACTCAGTGGAGTATCCTTATCTTTTCCAGGGGTCAACGGTTCTTTACAGGGTACTACCACCCTTAAAATGTTCCAATATTCCGTAGACCATATTTCTCATATCCTCGGAATTGGTCAACATCTTTCCTCATAGGGTAACTCATAAAATCCAAAGTAGTACCAACACTGCTAACTTTATTGCTTCTCAAATCATTACAATCTCCTGTTTTTCCATTACATGCCTCAACTCAACAACTCAATTTAAAGGAAAATGTTCACACTACTACTACTATATTACTTCTGTTACAAACTCAACTATTTTTCACAAGTCTCCTTCTCCTTCGGACAATCTCTGGCAAAGTGGCCTTGCTTCATTACAACGGAAACATATTACTTCTGGAAGATTCGAGGTTTCCTTATGATTATATAGCCTCCTTGGGTCCTTATCTTCCCTCTTGGGCAATCATTGAAGTAGTGCCCTGAATTTTTGCACCTGAAACATGTGATATGACTTAGGTCTTTCTTTGTGGAAATTGGGTTGTTCCTGGAATCCAACCTACTTCTCTTCCTGGACCTTTCCATTCCAATCAGGGCTTCTATTTCCTGTGGGTCATACTCTACTTCCTCTGTCGGGAATTCTACTAGATCTCCATTCAGACAATCTTGGGAGATGTGTCCTTCTTCTCCACATGAATAGCATGACTTGGTGCGGGCTTTAATTTTGTTTCCTTTGTGTGTGTCCTCAACATCTTCCTTCGTTACAGGTTCTTCTAACATCTCCATGAGGGCTCCTTTCATTTCTTCTTCCTTCTGCTGGATGGTTTTCTGTACCATAGTGTAAATGTGACACTGAGCAGGGTAGTGGGTAGTTCCTTCACACAAGAAACAAGTAATCTGTCTAGTTGGGCATTCTTCAGTTGGGTGACTTCCTTCACAATTAGGGCATTCATCCTTGTGTTCCTTATGGGTGTGTCCGTTTTCTCCACAAATCTTGCATGCACAAGGTTTCTTCATATCCTTTCCAACTATAGGGTTGTTCTCCATATGATCCTCCATGTTCTGAATCCATCGGTCTGTCTCCAATTGACTCATCGGTCCAGAAAATACAAGCTCATCTCCATTCATCCTCTATTGGGTCCATGGGTTTGGGGTGAGATAAGAGAGAGGGAGAGGGATACACACAATACAAACAAAAGTTTTGAAAAGACAGATTTTTATTGTGGCTGTCGAAAAACATCAAACAAATGACAGCTCACAATCGTCGCATCTAACGTAGGTATAAACCGGGGTTTGGTCTTCTAAGGGTCAAAACCTTCAATCGCCAACTCTTCAAGTCTTGTTTATGTCTCCGATGGCTTCTTCCCATCGTGCTTGTCCTTCTCAAGTTCTTTTGCCAGATCAACTCTTTTGACGCGAAGTCTCTCGTGACATCCTTGAATATTCTGGAATTGCATTCCAAACTTCTAGGTTTCAACATCCTTGGCATGAGCCATGGTCATACTGTCCTTCAGTTCCTGACAAATCTCTGGTATCTCGAGGTTGTAGCTCCTCCATCTTGGCTACTTTCAGCCTTTTGGTTCCTGAGTTCTTCACGAAATGCTTCCTTGTCTAACATGCTTTCATGGAGCTCCACCTTAAACTTCTTTATGTACTACTCCAGATCCTGGTGATACACCGGCTAAGGTTAAAACTTCATCTTACTAATAGGTGCTCCATCAGCCTTCTTCCATCAAATCCATTCTGAAGAAATGCATCCTTAACTCAGCACGGTGACAGTAGCATCAGCGGGCGATGACATCACGGATAACCGTGTTTCTGCTCTTGTCATTGCCATGAGCTATCTTGCCAGTTGATATCTCCTGCCTTAGGGTTTCTTTGACAAAATCCTTGAGTTCTCCATTCTCCATGTTTTGGTCTTTCTCCGATACACCTTGATATCGGGTATTGACAACTTCCATAGTCTTCCAAGTTCCATAAGGGTAGCAGTCCTAGGTCATACAAATCTGGGGATTCTTCAGAGCCTTCAAATTCTACTTGTCTTCAGAGTCTTCAACAGCTGTAGTTTCCATTATCATAATGTATGGTAAAATCCTCTTCATTCCGAATGGTCTTACTTGTCTGATATCCTGTACTTCTTGGAGTGGTCTCATCAGTCGAATCTTCGAGTGGTCAAAAGGGGAAAGGGGTATGGTCTCACTAAAGGGAATTTTGAATAAGCTCAGAAGAGAAGAGAGGTAAAAGATCTTTTTGAAAGGGAAAGTTGTAGAGAAAAATCTTTGCTATGGGCTTGCTCAGTTTCTAGGGTCACGTCCTACAGTCAACATGTGCTCTGATACCATCTTGTAGCGACCCGACCCGAATGGATCAAGTCTCTGTGCTTTCGTGTCATCCCTGGATCGGTATGCTGACACACACAGTACTCGAAGGATTTATAACAGAGGTAAATCACATGTATAAAGTAACGTAAATACTATTACCTCAATCCATAATATAGCAGAAGCAACAAGGTTGTGGATTCCCATCAACACCAATGGCAGAGTTGAGTATAGGAAATCGTAACCCTAACGTATCACTTACTCGTCGTCTGAAAAGTCTGCAACATGAAAAGTTGCAGCCCGAAAACGGGTCAGCACATGGAATATGCTGGCAATGTAACACATAGAGAGTAATGAAAGAATAAGCTATACTACATGCATGTATGGCTGGTGGAAAGCTCTATGGTTACAGTTTTGCGAAAAGCCAGTTTTTCCCTACTGCAAAGGAATACATTTATTTAACTATCATGGTGGTTGTGAAACATTGAGAATGGTTGATAGCGTTCTCAATCCCAATTAAAAGTACACATTAAAAACCAACAATATTAATTAGAGGTAACATGTTGAGATTCAACAGGATAATCCAAGTACTAGATACTCAAGTTGTCCATAACCGGGGACACGGCTAATCATGATTAGTTTGTACACTCTGCAGAGGTTTGCGCACTTTTCCCCACAAGACTCGATCGCCTCCGTTTGGTTTCTCGCACTACATGGTGTTTGAGAAACGGATGACCGAGACACAGTCTTTCAGAAGCGCTAGCACCTTACATGTGGGTAGACCTGTACACCTACATCCCCTACATCTGCTAGCCTACCCGTAAGAGTTCGCACAACTTACTCCACTATGCCAGAGCCCATAATGGCTTGTGGCTGCACACGTAAGTTACTAGTATGAATTATCTTATGATCCCTTTGAGCCTGGGTGGCGGTCCGAAAAAAAACAGGCAAGTCCTGATAGACATCAGGTGCCTCAATCCACCCAGATGTGTGTTTAAGTTGCCACCTTAGATAAACCATTAAAATTATCAATCTCACATCTGTCATGGATATCACTCACCCAATCCACGTCTACTAGCATAGCATGGCAATATAAGCAAACGTAGAGTAACTCCCAAAGGTTTCATAATAATACAGGTAATAGGTACTACCTCATCTACTTCCCATCCCACAATTTAATTAGATCCTAATCATGCAATGTGTGAGGATTGATCTAATGCAATAAAACTGGGTTGTAGAAAAGGTATGATCAAAGTGTTACTTGCCTGCAAAGTTGATGAAGATGGTTCGCACTCAAAACTCGTGATAGATCTAATCGTCACACTCCGGTCAATCTATCGTAAGCAAACAATAGTAACCACACAATAAGTACTCATCTAAAGCACAAGTAAAACTCGAATAAGAGAACGAACCAGAAAGTTCAACTTAAGAACCCTGGTGGCAAAAGAAAGAACGAACCGAACAAACGATGGAAAACAAACGGCGGAAGAAAACAACTCGGTTCTAGCAAGTTGAAACTAGGTCAAATTTTACAGTAGCAAAAACTTGTTCAAGTTGATTAGTCGGAACGGCGGTTTCGAGATGAAACTCCAGGCGCTTGAATCACCTGATTCCGATAAACGAGCGAGAAGATAAACTAGAACGAAGATCGGATCTGAGATCGCGATCGCGGAATAAATCCGACGAAAAAGAAAAAGAAGAACGGTTAAACGAACGGGCGTTCGTGAACCTAGAAGAATCCGGTGATCACGTTCGTTAGGACGAACGGTCCGGCGAACGGTCCAAAGGCAACTAAATCGGAAAAGAAAACGAATCCGATCTAGGGTTTCAGAGAAGAAAACCGAAACGAAAAACCGATCTAGAAAACGAATTAGAAGAGAAGAAAAGAATCGGAACGATTAGAAGAAAACGATCCGAGGAAAAGAGACGCGGGGCAACCTTGGCGAGGGGCTCCGGCGAGGGGCTCCGGCGGCGTGGCGTAGGGCGGCGGCGTGGACAAGGTGCGGCGGCGGCGGGGCACAAGGGCGGCGGCGCAAGACGGCGGCGGCGCGGGTGAGGCGGCGGTGCTAGGGCGGCGGCGCGGTGTGGTGCGGAGGAGAGGAGAGGAGAGGTGTTGGTTTGATGTGTTAGAGGGGGGGTGTTTGGGTATTTATATTGGGGAGGGGAGGGTTTTGCTTGGGGTAGGGGACAAGAAATAGATTAGGATTAGGAAACAAGAGGAAAAGATCTAGAAATAGATACGGAATAAACGAACATAGGACAAGAGTCCTACTAGGACTAGGAAAGAAAGGAAGCGGCGGCTCCCTGGTGCGCGCGCGCTATGGCCTCTTGGCCGGCCGGCGCTAGCGGCTTGGGCCTTTGGCCCAAGGCGCTGCGGATTTTTTTTAAAACGGTCTCGCGCGCAGAAAAAATAAATAAAAGAAAAATCTAAACGAACTCCAAAATTAATAAAGTAAATTTTCCCCGACTCCTAAAAATGAGCCGAACAAAATGAACTTTACTCGGGACCTAAAAAGCAATTTTTGAAAACACGCATTTTTTTCCCTATCCAAATAAAATGCGAATAAAACTCCGGCAAACAAAATTTGATCTATTTATTAAATCTTCATTTTCCTAAATTTGGGAAAGTCATATTATTCCCTCTCTTATATTTTTGATAACGGAAAAATAATTGAAGATGAAATAAATAAATCAAATGATCCTCTTTTCAATTCGAGAAAACTCTCAAATATGAAAATAACGAAATCTCCAACTCTCTCCAAGGGTCCTTGAGTTGCGTGAAATTTCTAGGATCGACCAAAATGCAAGAAAATAAAATATGCATGATGATCTATTCCAAATTGAAAATAAATTCAAAGGGGGCTTTGAATTTAATTCTTTGAAACTCCCAACTCATATTTCATATAATTTGAAGAAGTCATTTTATCTTCTCTCGTGAAAATCATTGAGTCGCATAAAGTTTTAGAATTGGAATATTTTCCAAATGAAATTCAAATATTTTTCAAACACCCTTTTCATTTTAAATGGAAGAAGTCATGTCATCTTCTCTCTAGGGTTTTGTGTTTGAAAAGCATTTGAATTCACGGAGAGCATAAAATGCAAAAATGAAAGTTTGGGAAAGTCCTTTTATTCCCTCCCATTTAATTTTCAAAAGGTTTCGAATTCACTCACTTTCAGACAATCAATCAAACAATCAGTCAAATCTATCTATTTATTATAACATTCCAAAATTTAGAATTTTGGGATGTTACAGATCATCATGCATATCTTATTGCATTTTGGTCGATCCTAGAAATTTCACGCAACTCAAGGACCTTCGGAGAGAGTTGGAGATTTCGTTATTTTCCCATTTGAGAGTTTTCTCGAATTTGAAAAAAAGGATCATTTGATTTGTTTATTCTTCATTAATTTTTCCGCTATCAAAAATATAAGAGAGGGAATAATATGACTTTCCCAAAATATAGGAAAAAAATGAAGATCTAATGGATAAATCAATTTTGTTTTCCGTTGTTTATTTGCATTTTATTCGGATAGGGAAAATGCGTGTTTTCAAAAATTGCTTTTTAGGTCCCGAGTAAAGTTCACTTTGTTCGGCTCATTTTTAGGAGTCGGGGAAAATTTACTTTATTAATTTTGGAGTTCGTTTAGATTTTCTTTTATTTATTTTTCTGCGCGCGAGACCGTTTAAAAAAAATCAGCAGCGCCTTGGGCCAAAGGCCCAAGCCGCTAGCCGCCGGCCGGCCAAGAGGCCATAGCGCGCACGCACCAGGGAGCCGCCGCTTCCTTTCTTTCCTAGTCCTAGTAGGACTCTTCTCCTATGTTCGTTTATTCCGTATCTATTTCTAAATCTTTTCCTCTTGTTTCCTAATCCTAATCTATTTCTTGTCCCCTACCCCAAGCAAAACCCTCCCCTCCCCAATATAAATACTGAAACACCCCCCCTCTAACACATCAAACCAACACCTCTCCTCTCCTCTCCTCCGCACCATACCGCGCCGCCGCCCTAGCACCGCCGCCTCACCCGCGCCGCCGTCGTCTTGCGCCGCCGCCCTTGTGCCCCGCCGCCGCCGCACCTTGTCCATGCCGCCGCCCTACGCCACGCCGCCGGAGCCCCTCGCCGGAGCCCCTCGCCAAGCTTGCCCCGCGTCTCTTTTCCTCGGATCGTTTTCTTCTAATCGTTCCGATTCTTTTCTTCTCTTCTAATTCGTTTTCTAGATCGGTTTTTCGTTTCGGTTTTCTTCTCCGAAACCCTAGATCGGATTCGTTTTCTTTTCCGATTTAGTTGCCTTTGGACCGTTCGCCGGACCGTTCGTCCTAACGAACGTGATCACTGGATTCTTCTAGGTTCACGAACGCCCGTTCGTTTAACCGTTCTTCTTTTTCTTTTTCGTCGGATTTATTCCGCGATCGCGATCTCAGATCCGATCTTCGTTCTAGTTTATCTTCTCGCTCGTTTATCGGAATCAGGTGATTCAAGCGCCTGGAGTTTCATCTCGAAACCGCCGTTCCGACTAATCAACTTCAACAAGTTTTTGCTACTGTAAAATTTGACCTAGTTTCAACTTGCTAGAACCGAGTTGTTTTCTTCCGCCGTTTGTTTTCCATCGTTTGTTCGGTTCGTTCTTTCTTTTGCCACCAGGGTTCTTAAGTTGAACTTTCTGATTCGTTCTCTTATTCGAGTTTTACTTGTGCTTTAGATGAGTACTTATTGTGTGGTTACTATTGTTTGCTTATGATAGATTGACTGGAGTGTGACGATTAGATCTATCACGAGTTTTGAGTGCGAACCATCTTCATCAACTTTGCAGGCAAGTAACATTTGATCATATCCCTTATTACCCAGTTTTTATGCATTAGATCAATCCTCAACCACTTGCATGATTAGGATTTAAAATAAATTGTGGGATGGGAAGTAGATTGAGGTAGTACCTATTACCTGTTTTATTATCAAACCCTTGGGAGTTACTTCTACGTTGCTTATTACGCCATGCTATGCTAGTAGACGTGGATTGGGTGAGTGAACATCCATGACTGATGTGAGTGTTGTTAATTAATGGTTTATCTAAGGTGGCAACTTAAATACACATCTGGGTGGATTGAGGCACCTGATGTCTATCAGGACTTGCCTGTTTTGTTCTAGACCGCCACCCAGGCTCAAAGGATCATAAGATAATTCATACTAGTAACTTACGTGTGCAGCCACAAGCCATTATGGGCTCTGGCATAGTGGAGTAAGTTGTGCGAACTCTTACGGGTAGGCTAGCAGATGTAGGGGATGTAGGTGTACAGGTCTACCCACATGTAAGGTGCTAGCACTTCTGAAAGACTGTGTCTCGGTCATCCGTTTCTCAAAAACCATGTAGTGCGAGAAACCAAACGGAGGAGATCGAGTCTTGTGGGGAAAAGTGCGCAAACCTCTGCAGAGTGTATAAACTAATCATGATTAGCCGTGTCCCCGGTTATGGACAACTTGAGTATCTAGTACTTGGATTATCCTGTTGAATCTCAACATGTTACCTCTAATTAATATTGTTGGTTTTTAATGTGTACTTTTAATTGGGATTGAGAATGCTGTCAACCATTCTCAATGTTTCACAACCACCATGATAGTTAAATAAATGTATTCCTTTGCAGTAGGGAAAAACTGGCTTTTCGCAAAACCGTAACCATAGAGCTTTCCACCAGCCATACATGCATGTAGTATAGCTTATTCTTTCATTACTCTCTATGTGTTACATTGCCAGCATATTCCATGTGCTGACCCGTTTTCGGGCTGCAACTTTTCATGTTGCAGACTTTTCAGACGACGAGTAAGTGATACGTTAGGGTTACGATTTCCTATACTCAACTCTGCCATTGGTGTTGATGGGAATCCACAACCTTGTTGCTTCCGCTATATTATGGATTGAGGTAATAGTATTTACGTTACTTTATACATGTGATTTACCTCTGTTATAAATCCTTCGAGTACTGTGTGTGTCAGCATACCAATCCAGGGATGACACGAAAGCACAGAGACTTGATCCATTCGGGTTGGGTCGCTACAAGATGGTATCAGAGCACATGTTGACTGTAGGACGTGACCCTAGAAACTGACAAGCCCATAGCAAAGATTTTTTCTCTACAACTTTCCCTTTCAAAAGATCTTTTACCTCTCTTCTCTTCTGAGCTTATTCAAAAATTCTGTTTAGTGACACCATACCCCTTTCCCCTTTTGACCACTCGAAGATTCCACTGATGAGACCACTCCAAGAAGTACAGGATATTAGACAAGTAAGACCATTCGGAATGAAGAGGATTTTACCATACATTATGATAATGGAAACTACAGCTGTTGAAGACTCTGAAGACAAGTAGAATTTGAAGGCTCTGAAGAATCCCCAGATTTGTATGACCTAGGACTGCTACCCTTATGGAACTTGGTAGACTATGGAAGTTGTCAATACCCGATATCAAGGTGTATCGGAGAAAGACCAAAACATGGAGAATGGAGAACTCAAGGATTTTTCAAAGAAACCCTAAGGCAGGAGATATCAACTGGCAAGATAGCTCATGGCAATGACAAGAGCAGAAACATGGTTATCCGTGATGTCATCGCCCGCTGATGCTACTGTCACCGTGCTGAGTTAAGGATGCATTTCTTCAGAATGGATTTGATGGAAGAAGGCTGATGGATCACCTATTAGTAAGATGAAGTTTTAACCTTAGCCCGTGTATCAGCAGGATCTGGAGTAGTACATAAAGAAGTTTAAGGTGGAGCTCCATGAAAGCATGTTAGACAAGGAAGCATTTCGTGAAGAACTCAGGAACCAAAAGCTGAAAGTAGCCAAGATGGAGGAGCTACAACCTCGAGATACCAGAGATTTGTCAGGAACTGAAGGACAGTATGACCATGGCTCATGCCAAGGATGTTGAAACCTAGAAGTTTGGAGTGCAATTCCAGAATATTCAAGGATGTCACAAGAGACTTAGCGTCAACAGAGTTGATCTGGCAAAAGAACTTGAGAAGACAAGCACGATGGGAAGAAGCCATCGGAGACATAAACAAGACTTGAAGAGTTGGCGATCTTGAAGGTTTATTGACCCTTAGAAGACCAAACCCCGGTTTTATACCTACGTTAGATGCGACGATTGTGAGCTGTCATTTGTTTGATGTTTTTCCGACAGCCACAATAAAAATCTGTCTTTTCAAAACTTTTGTTTGTATTGTGTGTATCCCTCTCCCTCTCTCTTATCTCACCCCAAAACCCATGGACCCAATAGAGGATGAATGGAGATGAGCTTGTATTTTCTGGACCGATGAGTCAATTGGAGACAGACCGATGGATTCAGAACATGGAGGATCATATGGAGAACAACCCTATAGTTGGAAAGGATATGAAGAAACCTTGTGCATGCAAGATTTGTGGAGAAAACGGACACACCCATAAGGAACACAAGGATGAATGCCCTAATTGTGAAGGAAGTCACCCAACTGAAGAATGCCCAACTAGACAGATTACTTGTTTCTTGTGTGAAGGAACTACCCACTACCCTGCTTAGTGTCACATTTACACTATGGTACAGAAAACCATCCAGCAGAAGGAAGAAGAAATGAAAGGAGCCCTCATGGAGATGTTAGAAGAACCTATGACGAAGGAAGATGTTGAGGACACACACAAAGGAAACAAAATTAAAGCCCGCACCAAGTCATGCTATTCATGTGGAGAAGAAGGACACATCTCCCAAGATTGTCTGAATGGAGATCTAGTAGAATTCCCGACAAAGGAAGTAGAGTATGACCCACAGGAAATAGAAGCCCTGATTGGAATGGAAAGGTCCAAGAAGAGAAGTAGGTTGGATTCCAGGAACAACCCAATTTCCACAAAGAAAGACCTGAGTCATATCACATGTTTCAGGTGCAAAAATTCAGGGCACTACTTCAATGATTGCCCAAGAGGGAAGATAAGGACCCAAGGAGGCTATATAATCACAAGGAAACCTCGAATCTTCCTAGAAGTAATATGTTTCCGTTGTAATGAAGCAAGGCACTTTGCCAGAGATTGTCCGAAGGAGAAGGAGACTTGTGAAAAATAGTTGAGTTTGTAACAAAAGTAATATAGTAGTAGTAGTGTGAACATTTTCCTTTAAATTGAGTTGTTGAGTTGAGGCATGTAATGGAAAAATAGGAGATTGTAATGATTTGAGAAGCAATAAAGTTAGCAGTGTTGGTACTACTTTGGATTTTATGAGTTACCCTATGAGGAAAGATGTTGACCAATTCCGAGGATATGAGAATATGGTCTATGGAAGGTTTGTGCATTTTAAGGGTGGTAGTACCCTGTAAGAACCGTTGACCCCTGGAAAAGATAAGCATACTCCACTGTAATGGATTTCGGACAAAAATGATTACGAGTTTTGCCTCGATATGTGTGATGCCCAAGAGTATGTGGGATGAAGATGGAGACCGTCAGTTGTTTGGACCAAATGTGATCAAGGAGTCAGAAGAGAATGTTAAGTTGATTTGAGATAGACTGAAGGTAGCTCAGTCCAGGCAGAATAGTTATGCATACTCAAAAACGCAAGGGGGTAGTCTATGAAATCGGAGACAGAGCATATCTTTGTGTGTCCCCTCTGTGAGGAGTTAATATGATTTGAAGTTAACGGAAAGTTAGCCCCGAGATTTGTAGGACCATACCGAGTTTTGGAGCGTATGAGAGAAGTGGCCTACAAGTTGGAGTTACCCGAAGGACTGTCAGGAGTTCAAGATGTGTTTCACATTTCCCTGTTGAAGAAGTGCCATGCAGAGATGGCCAATATTCCCCTGTAAGGACGCTTGACTGCGGAAAGGATAATAATATTCCACGAAGTGGAATACGGACTTCATAAGTATAAGTTTTTACCTCGGTATGAGGGATATCCCACGAGGATGAAGAGATAAAGTACTATTGGATATAAAGGAGGTATGATGTTGAAAATATGGATCAATGGAAAATTCCATGATGAGTCTGAGCAATCATGTCCTAGTATGGTGCCAATAGAAGGAAGGAAGATAGTACAATTGGATGGATTTAAGAATACTAGGAAGCTGGAAGTTGGAATAATGACTAGTTGCCCTGAGGGTAAGTTCAAGGTTTACAAGTAATGAGATGGGCCATAACCCACAGGCCCAGGACCTGCCAAGAAGCAAGCACATTCTTGCTGAAGGAAAAACCCTGGAAGTGGATATACTTTTGTTGACAGACGATTTTATAGGATTTACGCAAAACCTGAGAGTTGTGAAGGAACGATAGATGGTTGTTTGGCTTGCAGAATCTATGGATTTATCTGAACTTGGTTCGTCGACAAGAGAAGTTCTGCAATGCTTGTGAGGATGACCGAGTGTTACAATGCGAGATTCGCTAAATCGTATACAAGGTAATGATTTGGGTGCGGGATGGATTGATCACCATACCGACTTACTCTTATTATTCGCCTTGCTATATGGGATGGTAAATCTGAGTGACTTACCTATAGTGGAGAGACGATGATCAAAACCTTGTTTAAACCTTAGAATGGTATAAGATTTTTTCCCTTGTACAAGGCAGCTTTGCCAACCGTAGGTTATACGGTGAGGATCACCCAGAGCCATTTCCTGCAGGAGAAACCACAAATTGTTGACCACCATGAGATATTGATAGTTGTTTAGTTTTGGCGCCAGATCCGTCAGCTAAAGAAGACCCAGTTTCAGAATAACCTTACCAAGATGAAAGGACAGAAGAATTGAGGAAAAGGTTATGCCACTACCGGAAGAGCTCAGAGAAGGAATTTTCTCGAGGATTTGAGAAGACCGACACTGTCAAGAATAAGGATGGAGTATATAAGTTTTGATAGAACAGTAACGATGTTTCTAAGGGTGGTAGCACCCCAGACCCCGGTGATGATTGATGGATTTGAGGAGACCCCAAACCCTAACCTTTTCTTGCTAGCCTCTCCGAATCTCGAGGACGAGATTCCTTTTAAGGGTGGTAGGTTTGTAACATTCCAAAATTCTAAATTTTGGAATGTTATAATAAATATATAGATTTGACTGATTGTTTGATTGATTGTCTGAAAGTGAGTGAATTCGAAACCTTTTGAAAATATATGAGAGGGAATAAAAGGACTTTCCCAAACTTTCATTTTTTGCTTTCTGATCTCCATGAATTCAAATGCTTTTCAAACACAAAACCCTTGAGCGAAGATAACATGACTTCTTCCATTTAAAAATGAAAAGGGTGTTTGAAAAATAATTGAATTTCATTTGGTAATATTCCAATTCTGAAACTTTATGCGACTCAATGATTTTCACGAGAGAAGATAAAATGACTTCTTCAAATTATATGAAATATGAGTTGGGAGTTTCAAAGAATTAAATTGAAAGTTCTTTTGAATTTATTTTCAATTTGGAATGTTATGCACTAGATCATCATGCATATCTTATTGCATTTTGGTCGATCCTAGAAATTTCATGCAACTCAAGGACCTTCGGAGAGAGTTGGAGATTTCGTTATTTTCTCATTTGAGAGTTTTCTCGAATTTGAAAAAAAAAGGATCATTTGATTTATTTATTCTTCATTAATTTTTCCGCTATCAAAAATATAAGAGCGGGAATAATATGACTTTCCCAAAATATAGGAAAAAAATGAAGATCTAATGGATAAATCAATTTTGTTTTCTGGTGTTTATTTGCATTTTATTCGGATAGGGAAAAATGCGTGTTTTCAAAAATTGCTTTTTAGGTCCCGAGTAAAGTTCACTTTGTTCGGCTCATTTTTAGGAGTCGGGGAAAATTTACTTTATTAATTTTGGAGTTCGTTTAGATTTTCTTTTATTTATTTTTCTGCGCGCGAGACCGTTTAAAAAAAATCCGCAGCGCCTTGGGCCAAAGGCCCAAGCTGCTAGCCGCCGGCCGGCCAAGAGGCCATAGCGCGCGCACACCAGGGAGCCGCCGCTTCCTTTCTTTCCTAGTCCTAGTAGGACTCTTGTCCTATGTTCGTTTATTCCGTATCTATTTCTAGATCTTTTCCTCTTGTTTCCTAATCCTAATCTATTTCTTGTCCCCTACCCCAAGCAAAACCCTCCCCTCCCCAATATAAATACCCAAACACCCCCCTCTAACACATCAAACCAACACCTCTCCTCTCCTCTCCTCCGCACCACACCGCGCCGCCGCCCTAGCACCGCCGCCTCACCCGCGCCGCCGTCGTCTTGCGCCGCCGCCCTTGTGCCCCGCCGCCGCCGCACCTTGTCCACGACGCCGCCCTACGCCACGCCGCCGGAGCCCCTCGCCGGAGCCCCTCGCCAAGGTTGCCCCGCGTCTCTTTTCCTCGGATAGTTTTCTTCTAATCATTCCGATTCTTTTCTTCTCTTCTAATTCATTTTCTAGATCGGTTTTTCATTTCGGTTTTCTTCTCCGAAACCCTAGATCGGATTCGTTTTCTTTTCCGATTTAGTTGCCTTTGGACCGTTCGCCGGACCGTTCGTCCTAACGGACGTGATCACCGGATTCTTCTAGGTTCATGAACGCCCGTTCGTTTAACCGTTCTTCTTTTTCTTTTTCGTCGGATTTATTCCGCGATCGCGATCTCAGATCCGATCTTCGTTCTAGTTTATCTTCTCGCTCGTTTATCGGAATCAGGTGATTCAAGCGCCTGGAGTTTCATCTCGAAACCGCCGTTCCGACTAATCAACTTGAACAAGTTTTTGCTACTGTAAAATTTGACCTAGTTTCAACTTGCTAGAACCGAGTTGTTTTCTTCCGCCGTTTGTTTTCCATCGTTTGTTCGGTTCGTTCTTTCTTTTGCCACCAGGGTTCTTAAGTTGAACTTTCTGATTCGTTCTCTTATTCGAGTTTTACTTGTGCTTTAGATGAGTACTTATTGTGTGGTTACTATTGTTTGCTTATGATAGATTGACCGGAGTGTGACGATTAGATCTATCACGAGTTTTGAGTGCGAACCATCTTCATCAACTTTGCAGGCAAGTAACATTTGATCATATCCCTTATTACCCAGTTTTTATGCATTAGATCAATCCTCAACCACTTGCATGATTAGGATTTAAAATAAATTGTGGGATGGGAAGTAGATTGAGGTAGTACCTATTACCTGTTTTATTATCAAACCCTTGGGAGTTACTTCTACGTTGCTTATTACGCCATGCTATGCTAGTAGACGTGGATTGGGTGAGTGAACATCCATGACTGATGTGAGTGTTGTTAATTAATGGTTTATCTAAGGTGGCAACTTAAATACACATCTGGGTGGATTGAGGCACCTGATGTCTATCAGGACATGCCTATTTTGTTCTGGACCGCCACCCAGGCTCAAAGGGATCATAAGATAATTCATACTAGTAACTTACGTGTGCAGCCACAAGCCATTATGGGCTCTGGCATAGTGGAGTAAGTTGTGCGAACTCTTACGGGTAGGCTAGTAGATGTAGGGGATGTAGGTGTATAGGTCTACCCACATGTAAGGTGCTAGCGCTTCTGAAAGACTGTGTCTCGGTCATCCATTTCTCAAACACCATGTAGTGCGAGAAACCAAACGGAGGCGATCGAGTCTTGTGGGGAAAAGTGCGCAAACCTCTGCAGAGTGTATAAACTAATCATGATTAGCCGTGTCCCCGATTATGGACAACTTGAGTATCTAGTACTTGGATTATCCTGTTGAATCTCAACATGTTACCTCTAATTAATATTGTTGGTTTTTAATGTGTACTTTTAATTGGGATTGAGAATGCTGTCAACCATTCTCAATGTTTCACAACCACCATGATAGTTAAATAAATGTATTCCTTTGCAGTAGGGAAAAACTGGTTTTCGCAAAACTGTAACCATAGAGCTTTCCACCAGCCATACATGCATGTAGTATAGCTTATTCTTTCATTACTCTCTATGTATAACATTGCCAGCATATTCCATGTGCTGACCCGTTTTCGGGCTGCAACTTTTCATGTTGCAGACTTTTCAGACGACGAGTAAGTGATACGTTAGGGTTATGATTTCCTATACTCAACTCTGCCGTTGGTGTTGATGGGAATCCACAACCTTGTTGCTTCCGCTATATTATGGATTGAGGTAATAGTATTTAGTTACTTTATACATGTGATTTACCTCTCTTATAAATCCTTCGAGTACTGTGTGTGTCAGCATACCGATCTAGGGATGACACGAAAGCACAGAGACTTGATGCATTCGGGTCGGGTCGCTACAAGAGTTGCATGTCAGTCCCACCGAAAATTGTAACGGTCACTAGGTTTACTAAATCGGTCTGACCGAGTTTGTTGATTCGGTCCCACCGAGATTGGTAGATTGTGTGTAACGGTTAGATTTTGTGTGGAGGCTATATATACCCCTCCACATCCTCTTCATTCATGGAGAGAGCCATCAGAACAAACATACACTTCCAACTTACTAGTTATGAGAGAGAACCACCTACTCATGTGTTGAGGCCAAGATATTCCATTCCAACCACATGAATCTTGATCTCTAGCCTTCCCCAAGTTGCTTTCCACTCAAATCCTCTTTCCACCAGATCCAAATCCTATGAGAGAGAGAGTTGAGTGTTGGGGAGACTATCATTTGAAGCACAAGAGCAAGGAGTTCATCATCAACGCACCATTTGTTACTTCTTGGAGAGTAGTGTCTCCTAGATTGGCTAGGTGTCACTTGGGAGCCTCCAATAAGATTGTGGAGTTGAACCAAGGAGTTTGTAAGGGCAAGGAGATCGCCTACTTCGTGAAGATCTACCGCTAGTGAGGCAAGTCCTTCGTGGGCGACGACCATGGTGGGAAAGACAAGGTTGCTTCTTCGTGGACCCTTCTTGGGTGGAGCCCTCCGTGGACTCGCGCAGCCATTACCCTTCGTGGGTTGAAGTCTCCATCAATGTGGATGTATGATAGCACCACCTATCGGAACCACGCCAAAAACATCCGTGTCTCCAATTGCGTTTGAATCCTCCAAAACCCCTCCCTTTACATTCTTGCAAGTTGCATGCTTTACTTTCCGCTGCTCATATACTCTTTGCATGCTTGCTTGCTATATGTTGTGAATGTTAAACTTGTGCCTAAACTCCACTTAAACTTAAAGAAGCTAAAAACTGCAACTTTGGTACTTAGTGTCTAATCACCCCCCCTCTAGACACCTCTTATCAAGGTCCTACAAGTGGTATCAGAGCATTGGTCTCCATTGCCTTGGTTTAATCACCATTGGAGGAAGATGGATGAGTCTACTTTGGGGAGTCTTAGACATAGAGTGCCTATTCTTGATGGAGAATACTTTCATGAGTGGAAAATGAGATGCTTGTAATTTTCAATCAATATAATTTGAACAAGTACATTGCTAGTCCTTGTGCACCTTATGTTGATCCTGTGCATCCTACCCTTGATGAGTCTATTGACATGATTAGGAATGTTAGAACTGTTAATCTTATCACTAGAGGCTTTCCTAGAAACTTGGTTGGAAAACTGCCTACTCTTGAGTGTGCCTACACTATATGGAAATTTCTTGAGGAACGATTTCCTGATTATTCTTTGAAAAATCTTGATGAAATTCTTCATAAGTCTATTGCTTTGAGTAAGATGAATACTAGTGATCCTATGTTTGGTGATCGTCTATTTTAACTTACAAACCATATGCATGCCAAAGGAAATGTTGGAATTATTAGCGATATCATTTCCGAAGCTACTAGAATTCATAGAGGAGATTATTGTCAAACTCATACTAATGAATCACCCTCTCTAGGATTTGATCCACCACATGACGATGTTGAACATGGATACTATGATGAGGATGATGATAGTGACTTCGATCTTGACGATGCAATGAGACATTTTGGTCTTATGGCAAATCTTCGGGGATATATGGCAAGAGGAAAGGAATGGGTTCTTGATAGTGGATGTACCGATCACATGACCGGAGATAAAGACATGTTTCGCGAGCTTGCTGAAAATAATAGTCCTCGAAAGTATGTCACTTTCGGTGACAACTCAAAGGGTAAGGTGGTTGGCCTCGGTAAGGTGGCCATCTGACATGATAGCTCCATTCAGAATGTTATGCTCGTTGAATCTCTTGGTTACAACTTACTTTCAGTATCTAGACTTGCTGATTTCGGTTTCAATGTCCTATTTACTGAAGTAAATTGCCAAGTGTTTCGTCGAGACAATCATAAAATGGTCTTTACTGGTATACGTAGAGGTGATCTATACATAGTTGATTTCACTAAAAAGGCTCAACCTAAAACTTGCTTCATTGCTAAATCCTCAAAAGGTTGGTTATGGCATAGACGATTAGGTCACATTGGCATGAGAAACCTTGACAAGCTTATTAAAGGAAATCATATCCTTGGCGTTAACGATGTCATATTTGATAAGGATAGACTTTGCAGTGCTTGTCAAGCAGGTAAACATGTTGGAGGAAGGCATCCCATGAAGAACATCATGACCACAAGGAGGCCACTCGAGCTACTTCACATGGATCTTTTTGGTCCCAACTCTTACAAGAGTCTCGGAGGAAATTCTTTTGGTCTAGTTATAGTTGATGAGTTTTCAAGATTTACGTGGGTGTTATTTCTTGATGATAAATCACAGGTCCAAAAGATCTTCAAAAACTTCGCTAGGAAGGCCCAAAATTAATTTGAAGTGAAGATCAAGAAGGTTCATAGCGACAACAGAACGGAGTTCAAGAACGCACATGTGGACACCTTTCTTGATGAAGAAGGGATTTCACACGAGTTCTCGGCTACGTACACACCTCAACAAAATGGAGTTGTTGAGAGGAAGAACCAGACGCTCATCGAAATGGCGAGAACGATGCTTGATGAGTACAAGACATCGAAGCACTTTTGGGCAGAGGCGGTTGAGACAGCTTGTCATGCAACAAATCACTTGTATCTTCACAAGCTACTCGGCAAGATGGCATACGAGCTCCTCACCGGTAACAAACCCCAAGTTGGATACTTTCGAGTATTCGGCTCAAAATGCTACATTCTTGATAAGCATCATCGTTCAAAATTTGCTCCTAAGTCTCATGAAGGTTTCCTACTAGGTTATGGCTCAAACTCTCACACTTACTGTGTCTACAACAATTTCACCCGAAAGGTTGAAGAGACGGTAGATGTGAAGTTTGATGAATCTAACGGCTCGCAAGTAGAGCAATTGTCAATTGATGTAGGAGACAAAGATCCTTCGGAAGCAATCCAAGACATGTCTATTGGCAAGGTCCATCCAACGAGGTGAAGGAGAGTACCTCGTCCGTCCAAGTGGAAGCTTATACTTCATGACAAGGTGAACTAAGAGCTGATACGGAAGCATCCACAAGCGGGACACACCAAGATGAAGAAAACGAGGAAGTGCATCAAGATGAACATCAACAACCTCCTTCTCCACCACGACAAGAGTACGACAACGCCAACAATGAAGAAGTCCAAGAAGAAGAACAAGATGAAGAAGAAGTTCAACCAAGAACCAAGCAAAAGCTTTCACGAGTTCGAGCAAGAATTGCAAAAGACCATCCCGTCGAGCAAATCTACAATGATATTCAAACCGGGAGAATCACTCGCTCTAAAACTTGTTTAGCTAACTTTTGTGAAAACTATTCTTTCATCTCTAGAATTGAACCTATGAAGGTCGAAGAAGCATTGGAAGATCCAGATTGGATAAATGCTATGCATGAAGAGCTACACAACTTTGAGAGGAACCAAGTTTGGAAATTGGTTGAGAAGCCCGACAACAACCACGACATCATCGGTACCAAATGGGTGTTTCGTAACAAGCAAGATGAAGATGGGCAAGTAGTTCGCAACAAAGCACGTCTCGTCGCCCAAGGCTACACATAAGTCGAAGGTATGGACTATGGTGAGACTTATGCTCCCGTTGCTAGACTTGAGTCCATTCGCATCTTACTTGCCTATGCTAATCACCATGATATCACCTTGTACCAAATGGACATTAAAAGTGCTTTTTCTAAATGGTGAAATAGAGGAGTAAGTTTATGTTAAACAACCTCCCGGCTTTATCAATCCTAAGAAACAAAATCACGTTTACAAACTTCGCAAAGCTCTTTATGGTCTTAAACAAGCTCCTAGAGCGTGGTATAAATGCTTGACCAAGTTCCTTATTGAAAAAGGCTTTGAAATTGGGAAAATTGATTCTATTCTTTTTAATAAAAGGGTTAATGGAGAACTCTTTGTATGCCAAATTTATGTTGATGATATTATATTTGGTTCAACTAACCCTCATTTTAGTGAAAAGTTTGGGAAGCTTATGTCGGAGAAGTTTGAGATGTCTATGATGAGTGAACTCAAATTCTTTCTTGGGTTGCAAATCAAGAAAACTAAGGAAGGTACTTTTGTCTCTCAAAGAAAGCACACTAAGGATTTGTTCAAGAAGTTCAATATGCAAGAATGCAAAGGTATGCCTACACCCATGCCTACTAGTGGACATCTTGACTTGACCAAAGATGGTGAACCGGTTGATCAAAAGGTTTATCGATCTATGATTGGTTCATTGTTATATCTATGTGCTTCACGTCCTGATATTATGCTAAGTGTGTGCATGTGTGCATGATATGAAGCTTCTCCTAAAGAATGTCATCTGAAGGCCGTGAAAAGAATAGTGAGATACTTAATCTATACACCAAATTTTGGCATTTGGTATCCCAAGAGGGCCTCTTTCGATCTTGTTGGCTACTCTGACTCGGACTATGCCGGAGACAAGGTTGATAGAAAGTCCACTTCGGGTACTTGTCAATTTCTTGGTAGATCTCTTGTGTCTTGGTCCTCCAAGAAACAAAACTTGGTATCCTTATCCACTGCCGAAGCGGAATACATTGCTGCTGGTTCATGTTGTGCTCAATTACTTTGGATGATCCAAACTCTTAAAGATTATGGGATATATGTGAAACATGTTCCATTGCTTTGTGACAATGAAAGTGCTATCAAAATTGGTCATAATCTGTGCAACATTCTCGAACTAAGCATATTGAAGTTCGTCATCATTTCATTCGAGATCATGTTGCTAAGGGAGACATTGATCTTAAGCATGTTCGCACCGAAAAGCAATTAGCAGATATATTCACTAAACCTCTTGATGAGAAAGTGTTTTGCAGGTTGAGAGGAGAATTGAACATCATTGATGCTTCAAACTTGGAGTAGAAACTCCATTGGATACATGCAAGACATGAGCTTATGACTAATCCTTGATATTTCTCTTATGATGAAAATCTTATGTCTTGGATATATTTGCATCTTGCATGTTATCTAACCCATGTAGGTACTTGATTGAATCAAATTCCATGAAATTGTAACCTACTCACATCTTGAGCAATCTCTACATCACCAAGTCTCTAAACAAAGGTGGTTGAAGACAAGGAAGCACGAGACCATTCAAACATATCCTTTAACAAATTCTATGTTGAGCTTCATGATTGTCATTTTTGGATACACAAGTGCTCTTCCTTGCAAGAACTAACCCATGTAGGTAGATGGACTCAAATTCCAAGTGGTGCTCCCAACTCTTGATGAGCTACATCAACCTTGAGCAACCCACACAAGTTCAACTACATGATCAACACCACCAACCAAGGTATGTTATTCCATCTTAGAGAAGCTTTACTCCGAGACATGAGCTAAAGCAACTCGACAAGATGTGAATACATCAAGATGCTTAAACAAAAAATGGTAATCCCATTTTGAGCTTAAATGATGAGTATGACCTATGATCAAGTGATCTCACTTGAATCCTAAGTCAATATACTCTAACATAGGTGACTTTGTCGCCGACCATCTCTAGATGAAGTTCTCTTGTGTTCTTTTCTGTGTTTTTGCATTTGTCTCATGCATATTTGTTTCCCCTTTCAAAAAAAACTTCATCTAGATTTCTTTCCTTTCTGTTTGTTCAGCTTTTTCTGCATCCAATTCATTGCATATCATTCAGTAAATTCCTTGCAAATCTTTGTGAGATCCGTCTAGTCCAGTGAGCTGAGGTGACAAGTGTTTTCTCTGCGATGAACTCGGCTCCACCGATTAGTTATTTTCGGTCCAACCGAATCCTTTCGGTACAACCGAAGCATACCACTCGGTGCCACCGATTTCACCACAGGAAAAACAGTTTGCCACTTATTCTGTGTTTCATCTGATCCAGCTCCACTCAATGAATCTTGTCCTCTACAAGCATCACATTTTTATAAATGCTTTGTGCTGTGACTCAAGGATCAAACCCTTCTTGGAAATTGATGTCAAAGGGGGAGAGAGAGATCACATCAAAGCTTATCATTTAGAGAGAGATCACATCAGAGAATATATCACCTCCTCAGGGGGAGAAAGAGATCTCCAAGGGGAGAGAATACTCAAGTAGAAAGTATTTCTCAAGGATCCTAGATGCTTGGTGTTCAAGAGGAGAGATGCCACATGTCTTACTGAGGGGAAAGACATGTTCATATTTGCTTATTTGCATTAGACTGCATTTGCTCGGTTCATTCATATCTTTCAGCTCTGATTTTCTGTTCCCTATCTTCTCCCAGTATCCCATGCTTGATTAAGGGGGAGCAAGACATCTAAGGGAAAGAAATCATTCAAATTCATTGCATATCTTTACTCTTGGGGACATGTCTAGTCCAATGTGGTACTTAGTACTCACTCTCTACATGTCATCCCAGTCTTGGTATTCTTGTGGTTTCTTCTGTTTGCTCTGGCTAGTAGATGTACCTGTGTTATCTAACCTTGTTTACGCTGGTTAATTCCATCCTAAGCCAACTCAAGACTACAAGGTAAGTATATGCATCAAAATCATGTGTATTAGGAATTCTTGCTGATGTACATACTGTTTGCAAGAAGGACTCATGAGCATGAAGGTATTTTCTTTAATATTCTTTGCTCTGATGCATATGGCCAAGATACATGTAACTCATTGGCTACTCCATCATGGTTATTCTCTCACATGCTTCTATATTCCATATTTACATGTTTGCATACATGTAGGGGGAGCCTATGCTTGTTACATGTCTTTCCAAAGCTTTACCTGCTATTCTTTATATCCTTATCTAAAGCTTTGATGTATGTTGTCATCAATTACCAAAAAGGGGGAGATTGATAGCACAAGTGCTCCCTAGGTGGTTTTAGTAATTAATGCAACATATCTCTTGTTGGATTAACACTTTTATCTAGTATATTTCAGATAAATTCAACATTGGAGTGGCATGGACCAAAGGATGTGGGAACTCCTTCAAGATGCTAAGGACAAAGGATTGGCTAAAGCTTCAAGCTCAAGACTCTTCATTTTACATTTTAGTGATCCAAGATCACATTGAGTCTATAGGAAAAGCCAATACTATCAAGAAGGGATGAGGTGTTGCTTAATGAGTTTCTTGCTCCACAGTGCTTAGTGATATGCTCCAAAACCCTCAACTACTTTCCCACTTCCAATCATATGACCTAAACCTAAAGCCAAAATTGGTCACACCGATTCTTTCTATCCGGCGCCACCGAGTTCAAATGTCATAGCCACTGCCACAAACCCTAGGCAAATCGGTCTCACCGATAGGGATCTCGGTCTCACCGAGATGGGATTGTAATCTCTCTGTTTCCCTTCGTAACGTTTCGTTCTAACCAAAGTGAGCGATCGGTTCCACCGAGATTGCAATGTAAACTCTCTATTTCCCCTTTGTAACATTTCAGTCTCACCGAAAAGAGCAAATCGGTCCCACCGAGTTTACCTAACCAACTCTCTGGTTAGCTAATTACCAAAATCGGTCTCACCGAGTTTGTGTAATCGGTCTCACCGAGATTACGTTATGCCCTAACCCTAACCATATCGGTCCTACCGAGTTGCATGTCAGTCCCACCGAAAATCCTAACGGTCACTAGGTTTACTAAATCGGTCTGACCGAGTTTGTTGATTCGGTCCCACGGAGATTGGTAGATTGTGTGTAACGGTTAGATTTTGTGTGGAGGCTATATATACCCCTCCACCTCCTCTTCATTCGTGGAGAGAGCCATCAGAACAAACCTACACTTCCAACTTACCAGTTCTGAGAGAGAACCACCTACTCATGTGTTGAGGCCAAGATATTCCATTCCTACCACATGAATCTTGATCTCTAGCCTTCCCCAAGTTGCTTTCCACTCAAATCCTCTTTCCACCAGATCAAAATCCTATGAGAGAGAGTTGAGTGTTGGGGAGACTATCATTTGAAGCACAAGAGCAAGGAGTTCATCATCAACACACATTTGTTACTTCTTGGAGAGTGGTGTCTCCTAGATTGGCTAGGTGTCACTTGGGAGCCTCCGACAAGATTGTGGAGTTGAACTAAGGAGCTTGTAAGGACAAGGAGATCGCCTACTTCGTGAAGATCTACCGCTAGTGAGGCAAGTCCTTCGTGGGTGACGGCCATGGTGGGATAGACAAGGTTGCTTCTTCGTGGACCCTTCTTGGGTGGAGCCCTCCGTGGACTCGCACAGCCGTTACCCTTCGTGGGTTGAAGTCTCCATCAACGTGGATGTACGATAGCACCATCTATCGGAACCACGCCAAAAACATCCGTGTCTCCAATTGCGTTTGAATCCTCCAAAACCCCTCCCTTTACATTCTTGCAAGTTGCATGCTTTACTTTCCGCTGCTCATATACTCTTTCCATGCTTGCTTGGTATATGTTGTGCATGTTAAACTTGTGCCTAAACTCCACTTAAACTTAAAGAAGCTAAAAACTGCAACTTTGGTACTGAGTGTCTAATCACCCCCCTTCTAGACACCTCTTCTCAAGGTCCTACAATGCCAGAATAAGAGGGGGATAGCTAGTCCTATCGAAGACTACGCTTCTGGTAGCCTCCGTGTTGCAGCATGTAGAAGAGAGTAGATTGAAGTCCTCCAAGTAGCATCTCATTGCATAATCCTACCCGGCGATCCTCCCCTCGTCGTCCTGTGGAAAAGCGATCACCGGGTTGTCTGTGGAACTTGTCTGGGTGTGTTTTATTAAGTATCCGGTTCTAGTTGTCATAAGGTCAAGGTACAACTCCGGGTCGTCCTTTTACCAAGGGACACAACTATTCGAATAGATAAACTTCCCTACAGGGGTGCACCACATAACCCAACACGCTCGATCCCATTTGGCTGGACACACATTTCTGGGTCATGCCAGCCTCGGAAGATCAACACGTCGCAGCCCCACCTAGGCACAACAGAGAGGTCAGCACGCCGGTCTAAATCCTATGCACGCAGGGGTCTGGGCCCATCGCCCATTGCACACCTGCATGTTGCGAGGGCGGTCGGAAGCAGACCTAGCCTCCCTAATACAAGAGCAGGCGTTCCAGTCCAATCCGGCGCGCGCCGCTCCATCGCTGACGTCAAGAAGGCTTCGGCTGATACAACGACGTCGAGTGCCCATATGTTTCCCGCGTAGTTGGTTAGTGCGTATAGGCCAGTGGCCAGACTGAGATCAAATACCAAGATCTTGTTAAGCGTGTTATTATGAAGTAACCACGGACGCCGACCAGGGCCAGGCCCACCTCTCGTCTAGGTGGTCTCAACCTGCCCTGTCGCTCCGCCACATAGTAACAGTCGGGGGACGTCGGGAACCCAGGCCCACCTCTACCAGGATGGAGCCACCTGTCCTTTCAGCCCCCACATCGTAATCACTTGCGGGTACTCAACGAGCCAACCCGACTTTAGTCACCATCTATATAGTATGTATATATGTATAGTATGTATATATGTATAGTATATACCCGTGATCACCTCCCAAGTGATCACGGCCTGATAGTATAGCAAGGCATACTGATAAGAATGTAGGGCCAATGATGATCAACTAGCATCCTATACTAAGCATTTAGGATTGCGGGTAAGGTATCAACGACTATAGCAACAATGACAGGCTATGCAACAAAATAGGAGTAACTGAACAGTAACATGCTACACTACTCTAATGCTAGCAGTATAGAGAAGAATAGGCGATATCTGGTGATCAAGGGGGGGGGGGGGGGGCTTGCCTGGTTGCTCTGGCAAGAAGGAGGGGTCATCTTCGGTGTAGTCGAACACAGGGACATCGACACCAGTCTCAGAGTCTACCGGAAAGAAGTAACGGAGGGCGAACACAATAAATAACAGAGCAATCAAATGTAACACAAAGCATAACATGGCAATATGTGGTGCTAGGGGTGACCTAACGCAGTACTGCACATGTCAGTCGGAGCGGGAAAATATTCGGAAGTATTTTCCAGCTCCGGGAAATTATCGGTCAGATGAAACGGAGGGAAAAGTTCCATGTTCATCATGCTGGAGGTGTGTGGTAGGTAAGTGAGTGGCATAGTCGGATTCGTCTAATTTTTCTGATCATCTTTCATATACAAATTATTTCGATCCAAGTTACGGATTATTTTATATGATTTTTCAAAGCTTTAAATATTTTCTGGATTTTTCTGCATTTATTTAATCGAATTGACCAAGTCAATTTGACTGGTCAAAAGGGGAGATGGTGGCCCACATTTCAATAGCTATACCTAAACAAATAACTAAAACTAGCTTAAATAAATGCGGGGTCCACATGTAATAGGCTTAGACTAATTAATTAACCAACTAATCTAAACTAAATTAGTTTAGACCTAATTAAACTAGGCCGGCCACACACGGCTGTGGCAGAGCCCACGCGCACACAGCGCACACACACAATGCTAGGGAGTAACTCTATTCCTTTTAACACAAGATAGCATTTTGTGATTTTTGTAGGATTTAATCCATGCATTATCTAAAGGGAAACCTTTAGAACTGGCGCACCGGCCGAAACTTCGGCCGACTGCACGCGACTCGTTCTATCTGAGGCGATCGCTCCTCCATTCACCCATGTACAACTTGCAGAGTTTTGGGCCCACACAGCCCACTCCCTCTTCCTTATCCTATTCCGTGGGTCTTCTCCTCCACTCGTTTCCGCTCGAGCTCGTCCTCCTTCATCCTCTGTATTCCTCCACACCTGACCCCTGTTGCGCAGAGCACCACCGCCACCACAATATGCCGCCAGCAACCGCCACCTCCCAACCGGCGATGCACAAGGAGCTGCAACCCATCAGCACCAAAGCTGCGACCAGCGAGAGGAAAAGCTGGAACCCCCCGTAGACGGAAGAAGGAGCTGGAACTAGCAAATAAAAGATGTTGGAACCAGCATGTCTTGATGCTGGAACCAACATCTCGTGATTTTTATTACAACTCACCCATCAGGATCATCTATTAGTGAATTTGCGTTGCGGGTGTTGCAACCATAATTGCTGGAAGCTGGAACCATGGTGTCAGATGCTGGAACCTTGGCGGCAAGATGCTGGAAGCCCACAGCTTCCGACGATGAACCACGCCTCTGGGGCTGCTGCAACCATGGTGGCCATTTGCTGGAACCGGCTTTTGGTTTTGCTACGACTGGCCAGAATTTTTGCTACGACTTGAAGACGACGATCCATGTTTTTGCTGGAACCTGCAATTTGTTTTGCTGGAACTGGCTTATGTTTTTGCTTCAACTGACTTTTCTTGAATTTCTTAGTGCGCATATTTGTTTTTCTGCTGGAACGCAGTGCTACAGTTTGTTGACGACGTTGAGCCGGCCGGGAGGACGACGACGCCGTGGTTCGATGGGTGCGTGAGTATGCTGGAACCGAATTAATCGCAAGCTGCATTAGGCTCGATTGAGTTGCATCCAACAAGTGGGTGGCGCTGGAATCAGCTGCGTGATTGGCAGGGCGTCCGGCGACGTCGACGGCTGGGGCGAGCTGCAGCGAGGGGTGCAGCGAGCTGCGTCCGACAACATCCATGGAGGATGCCGGGGGTAGCAGCTTGTTTGTGGCGAGCCATGGCAGCGCGCAGGAGGTGCGGAGGGGATGGGGAGGGGGGATTTTTCGTCTGTGGATGAGACGATGCTAGACGACACGAGCAATCAACAAGCAAAGTAGATCCTGGGCGTTCGCACACGTGGAATCATAGGGTCCTAGGTGGACCGGCCGAATTGTTGCGCCGGTGTAGTGCCCTTATCTAAAGCAGGTCCAATGGAACAAAATGAGGCTTGTTACGTCTACTTTCTGTTCATATAATTTTTACCCATGTTAGGATTTGTATTATCACTGTTTAGTGGCAGTTTAGAAGGCTAGTCATTGTAGAAATACAAAAGCTAGCTACTGCTACAGTAACTGAAAGTTACTGCGGGAGCAACGAAGCAAGCGGCATGCACACGGCTGCGCATGCTGGGCGCAGGGTGGGACGGCCGTGAGGCGTGGGCGGCCGCGGCGCGAGCAGTGGCACGGGGTGAGCGCGGCCACGGCTCCGGTGGCGACCAGAGCAGACTGCAACAACACAGCGGTAGTAGGCAACAGTGGGCGGGCGTGGGGTGTCAGGGACAGGCCGTGGAAGAGGCGCTGTAGGGCGCGTACTGCAGCATGGACGCAGGGGCGGACGGTGTGCGAGCGCGTGCGGGAGGAGAGCTCCAGCCACGGCGGACTGCGGAGCCGAAGCTCGCGGGTAACGGTGCTACGGCGACTACGGTGATGAGGGAAAGGGGGAATGTGGTGGTGCTCACCGAGCAGGCGCAAGGAGGCCCATCGAGTGGCTTAGGAGCAGCAGAGGTGGTCGGCATCGTCGTGGTTCCTCGGCGACCCGAGGAGGAAGAAGCTTTGATCCGGCGCTTCAGCGTGAGGAGCTCCAACGGGTGGCACCAGTTGATGCAGGGGAAGACGGCGAAGCGGACGGACACGGTCCTAGGCGGTTGGGAGGCATGGTGGCCGCGGTAGGACGAGATGGCCGGCGACGCGGGCGCACGACGAGGTGGATCTAGACCGCGAAGGAGTGACGAGGGAGAGATGGGGCATGGGAAAAATATCTTCGCAGGGGGAGTGGAGCTGACGAGGCCGAGAGGGGGGAGGGCGCCTGCCTTATCCCCTCGCCGACGCGGACGATGTGGTTCGGCGGGGCGTCGCTCCTGTTGTGACCGCGCTTGTCGGTGTTCTGGGAACGGGGGTCCCCAGACTTGCCTACCTGCGGCCTGCGGCGTGGCTCAAAGCGGGCCCAGCACGGCCCATCTTCATCAGCACAAGCTCAAGACCCTCGCGAGGGGCCAAGCCTCGCAGGGCGGACAACAAGGAGCTTCCTCAAGCACGGCCTCGTCAGGCTGGCTCACGAGGAGGTGGAGAGTTCAAGGTGGGGTACCTCGCGAGGTGCCCATGACGCAAGCCATGACGACCAAGGGCGCCAGCCAGGCGCCAGCCCGCGCAGTGTCCTTCTTTCCTCTTTGGTGCAAGAGGAGCAAGCGCAGGCGAGAGCATCGAGCAAAGGCATCCATTTCGGTGCAACAAGACCAAGACTAGTCCAATGACAGGATGGAGGTTACCGTGGAGCCCAGGTCGGCGTCACCACCAGAGCCTTTGACAGGCGAGGACCAACTTTAGTCAGGATAAGTGTACTAGATGTTCCCCTTCAAATTGGCCAATTGTTGGCGCCCTTCCCGCTCAATATTTGGGAAGAGGCCCAGGGCCTTCGCCTATAAATAGGACTAGCCACCCACAGAGTAGAAGGATCGGTCGATCCGGCAAAAAGAGAGGGATCAACATAGGAAGCTAAGGATAAGATAGGCATCTAGAATCAACCCTTCAAAAGGGACAACACCACCACAAGAACAGACCCTCGCGAGGCTGTTCTTCCTTGTATTGTTCATCATCAGCCCAAGAGGCAATCCGCCACACCACACACTAGAGTAGGGTATTACACCACAATGGTGGCCTGAACCAGTATAAACCCTGTGTCTCTTGTGTTGGTCTTCTCGTAGTTTAGATCCTAGCGATTCGGCGAGGAACAGGTAGGTAGAGGGCGAATCCTCCGCGCGCACCCCAGTGTTCGAACCTCAAGGGTCTGCCGGAACCCTAATTCCGACAGCGCCAGGGGAACAGGGGGAGTAGGCGACCGATGGGGGCTAGGTGGGCAGCTGGCTGAGATGGGCCGAGGCCCAGGGGCTTCTCTTATTTATTTAACCTTTTGGACCTCTTGTCTTTTTTTAATTACATTTCTATTTTCCTTTTAGTTTCATTTTATTTATTTATTTTAGTTTTGTAAAAAATAATTTTTAGCATATAAATTAGTAGTAATAATTAGGCCACTGCCACAAAAGTTTAACACTACAATAAAATGGATTTGTATTTGTTTTATTATTAAAGGCATTTAATAATTGCTTTTAGCCCCTGTTTTAGTTAGTTAAGGGCATTAAACCACTTCGCAAAGATGTTGGTTGACAGCCATAATTAATTATGCAATATTTGCCACACTTTGCACATTTTAGTTTGCATGTTTGAGAATTTTATATTTTGACTTTAATTTGAATTTGGAATTTGAACTGTGTTTGAATGCAAAGGGGGATTAGTAATAGTAAGAGTGATGACATGGCACCATTAACATGGGATTACTGTAGCTTAATTATCCGGGCGTCACAATTCTCCTCCACTACAAGAAATCTCGTCCCGAGATTTAAGAGGTAGTGAAAGGGGGGAAGGTTTGGTAACGAATCTAGCGGGTCTTCTCATCCTGGCTTGCTCTTCTCGAAGAGGCCGGTCCAATATATTGATGTCTTCAATTCTCTCCTTTAGGTCATCATGATGAAGTCGGTGTCCTTTCTTCAGGAACTCCATCATACTTACGAAAGAATAAAGGGTGGGCATTTTGGGAGAACGGACCTCGGCAAGGTTGACTATTGGGTTGCCAACATCGAGGAAGGTGGCGGAAAGTAACTCTCGAATCGAAACTTAAGAAAATATCGAGAGCAAAGTAAGGAAGTATCCTGGGAAGTTTCGAGTGGGCAGGCAATTGTTCGATGCCTGTTATAGGGCGTGAAAGGGTCAAAGCAACGGGAATAAGCATTGTGTCCGATATTAGACTTGAAGGTGGCTCGTGAATTACATACGAGGCCACACGTGAGGAACAACCTTGGGAACAGGGGGTGTACAGGAGAGTCAGGTTTCGATCCTGTGGAACTATGGGTTATGGGCCCACCAGGTGGGTTAAAAGTAGGAAGGGCGGAGGCGTCTTGCGTGATCAAGCAAGCAAGGTATGTCAGAGGGTAGCATGCCAGTTATGTCGGCAACAACAGCGATACCAAGGGCGAGGGACAAAGAGAACCATTTTCCTGCTCGTTGAACGAGGCGGACCAATAGGCAAAGTTCTCGTCCATCGGTGGTTACCGGAATGTCATCAACAATAGTAACAGGTTCTTACTAACAGAGTTATACACCGAGGTGCTTACAAAAGCAGGAGAATATTACTGCCTAGATCATATAGATCACAAGAAAGATTAATCCAAACAATGGAAAGGAAAACATATGTATCAGATTAAACAGAACAATGTAAAGAAAATGTGTTTAAACACATATTTCAGGGGTATATCCTTTCCAAGGACAAATAGAACATGATATCCATGACAGGATACAAAGTAGAAAACCAATTAGGTAAGGGGGGAATCTCATGATATTAGCCATACAACGGTGTTTCGATAATTGATAAAGAAAATTTAGCATGGTGCTTCAAATGTTCTTATTGAAGATCGGAGTACCACAGACATGCTTCGAGATAGCATTGACATGGTCTTCAAGCAAGGTCGGACTTTGGATACACAAAGGATCCATCAGGAACAACTTGTAAAATAAGTTTTACAATTTCCTCATGAAAGAATGGGTAACATTGCTAAAGAGGATACTATAACAATAGGTCCTCCGGTCAAGTGTGCTAGGCATGACATCACCTTACGGGATCATACAAGGACCAATGTTATAACTCTTGAAAATATGCTCCAACCATCATATCCGACCAAGGTTCAGATCTGATTGGTGTTAGGATACCTCAGACTCAGGATGCCCGAGAAGATAAGGTGCAAAACAAATTGACGAGATGACATGGTAAGATTCTCGGGAAATGTACAATGGAAGCGAGTTCCGAAACAAGAGTTCGTCATTAAACCAAGGGGAGGGTGAGGAGTCGGCTGATGGACTCAGCGACATATCATTGAGATTTCCGAAAAATGGATTTCCACAATTATGTGAACAAGAAGATAACATTTGTCATATCAAATGATATAATGATGTATGCTCGAGGAAAAACATACACACTTAAACATTGGTTGAAAGTTGCACCCGAAATATGGGCTTAGGGTGCATGATCAAGTTAGAATGGTGATCCAATAACCAATAGTGTAAGAATGATCGGTTGACCATTAACTTGAAAGCAACAGGGTCGCTAGAAGTTTTGAATTCACACATCATAGTTCAGTTGTCGGTTTTCCGATTAGAAACAACACGGGGACCAAGGAATGAACGGAGGTGGCAGGAAGTATCACTTGTACCAAGAATGCATAAGAGGTGGTAAAATTCCCACAACATTCTTGACATAAAAGGTGGTAATACTCAAAGGTAGAACACAACATAAGCTGGATAGCAAGGAGCTCAAAGTACAACACAAAACATGAGCAAGTTTGTGTTGGAGGGAAGGCAATAATGTTGTGGATGATAACAAAAATCATCAAGGGGCAAGGAAGGTATTTGTCATCATGAGTTCGATTGATATCCTGGAAGAGCTCAGAATGTTCATGATGATCATGGCACATTTTTCGAGAAGTTTCATGAAGATGTAATCGATTGGCGATGACATCAAGTCAAAGGAATGATGAAGCAAAAGGTTATTGGAACCATGGGTACGACACAAACTTGAAATCAAGCTTGATGTTTAAGGTGAAATGATATGATGAGGAAAATGGACGTAAGCATAGCTCATTGTCAAAATTTGTGCTTCGGGAAGGACCAGGTAGCATAGTTAAAATTTAGCACGCTAATGATATAGCCGATCAGGCTAGGATTGACTTAAATGATTAATAACTCGTAAGCAACAAAAATTACTTAGAGTTATGGAATCAGAGTGCGGAATCGATTCACTTATCGATGTTCTCGGTTGACGACAACCCAGAACGCGTGGAGTCACTATGACGGGGAAGGGTACTACTTCATCAGAAATTCATAGAATGAAGTGCAATGGGTTGATATCCTTGAGATACCAGGGGGTAATACTCGAAGGTAGAATAAAATAGAGGTTGGATTGGGTATTGCTCTGCAGAAGTCAAGTGCTTAAACTTGCACGAGAAATGATATTTAAAGGAGAACATGGTCGGAACCATGATTGCAAAAGGCTAGATCCTAGATATAAGATGAACTTATACCAAGGGAATACTTAATTTAAGAGAAGATTTCATGATAAGTTCTACATCATGTCCATGGGCATGAACACAAAGTTCAAGGTCAACTCCCACTTCCCCAATGCATGACCATCCATTCACTTCTCGTGATCGAAGTTGTAGTGTTGAAAAGTTATCTGACGAAGCGGAAGTAGTGTATAACCCGTATTACTTTCGGGTTCACAAAGATTAGGAAAGGCATAGGTTCAACCCAACGGGGCTTCTTAGGAACATATACTACAAGCTGCAAGAGTAAATATCACCAGCTCGAAAGCAGAGCATGGTTGGAAAAAGGAGAGGATACAATTTACCAAAGGCATTATGTATCGGAGAAAGAACTCACAAGGTGATTAATTATGAAGGACACTGTCGGATAATAATCCAACAGTGGATATGGCGATCCACAATGGAGCTGATGTGAGTATCGATACCCAATTAGAGGAAGAAAGAATGCAAATGCATCGGTTTATAGAACATCTGAATAATTCAACGTTTAAATAACAAAGGAATTACGATTTTCAAATCAAGGGATCAGGAGCAAACGCTCCGATCAAGGATGGATAAGTTGAATAAACTTAGGGGTACAATCGATGGCAATCTGATTGGCCAAGAACCAGCTCATGTTCGAAAGACATCTGAGCCGGAAAGATAATTTATAAGGATCAATTGATGATTGCGTGCATTCGCAACATATTGAATCAAGGGACACAAAATCATAGTGACAAAAGATGCCAATAAGATTACTAGACTTATGGTATTAACCAGAATGCAAGCAAGCAAGAATTTCAAGAGCAACAGGCTACTCAGGGTTTTCGGAAGGTCAAATGGCACTTCGAAGACTTTTGTGAAACACGTGATCAAGTAGGGATGAGTGGATACTCGATAAGTGCGAGGAATTATCTGTAGGGGGTATTCATTAGGCAAGAATTGCAGGGCAGTAAGCTCAAAGGATTCTCGGAACAACGGAGAGCAGTTCGGGGCATCTTGTAATAACAAGATCAATGGGATTGAATGTAGGCAAGTGTGTTCAGTTATCCATACAGATAATAGTGGCAGGGAATTTGCAAAAGTGGTCGGCACAAGCGTCTCGGGAAAACAACGAATAGCATCTTCGGAACCTTCTTGTGCAGCAGGCAATCAATGTAATAAGGGGCTCTCCGGGAGGAAGTAGTTACGAGAACCTAGAGTCAGATTTCGTAAAATCATTTAACCCGAATAGAAGAGAGATCAGAGTCCCAGAGTATAGATCGAGGAATAAAAGATCCTAATACCACCCAATGGCGACGTGGGCTCGTAAGGCACACAACCATGTTAGTAAAAGTTTTGTAATGTCTAGACTCGACTTCGGCCAAGAAGTGTGGAAGGAGGATTCCTACAGGCAGTTGGCTCTGATACCAACTTGTGACGCTCCCGATTCAATCATACACTAATCATGCATGCAAATGTGTACGATCAAGATCAGGGACTCACAGGAAGATATCACAACACAACTCTAAAAGTAAAATAAGTCATACAAGCATCATATTACAAGCCAGGGGCCTCGAGGGCTCGAATACAAGTGCTCGACATGAATGAGTCAGCGGAAGCAAAAATATCTGAGTATAGACATAAGTAAACAAGTTTGCCTTAAGAAGGCTAGCACAAACTGGGATACAGATCGAAAGAGGCGCAGGCCTCCTGCCTGGGATCCTCCTAAACTACTCCTGGTCGTCGTCAGCGGCCTGTACGTAGTAGTAGGCACCTCCGGTGCAGTAGGAGTCGTCGTCGATGGTGGCGTCTAGCTCCTGGGCTCCAGCATCTGGTTGCGACAACCAGGAAGAAAGGAAAGGGGGGAAAGGGGAAGAAAAGCAATCGTGAATACTCATCCAGAGTACTCACAAGCAAGGATCTATACTACATATGCATGGGTATATGTGTAAAGAGGCAATATCAGTGGACTGAACTGCAGAATGCCAGAATAAGAGGGGGATAGCTAGTCCTATCAAAGACTACGCTTCTGGTAGCCTCCGTCTTGCAGCATGTAGAAGAGAGTAGATTGAAGTCCTCCAAGTAGCATCGCATAGCATAATCCTACCCGGCGATCCTCCCCTCGTCGCCCTGTGGAAAAGCGATCACCGGGTTGTCTATGGAACTTGTCTGGGTGTGTTTTATTAAGTATCGGATTCTAGTTCTCATAAGGTCAAGGTACAACTCCGGGTCGTCCTTTTACCGAGGGACACGGCTATTCGAATAGATAAACTTCCCTGCAGGGGTGCACCACATAACCCAACATGCTCGATCCCATTTGGCCGGACACACTTTTCTGGGTCATGCCTAGCCTCGGAAGATCAACACGTCGCAGCCCCACCTAGGCACAACAGAGAGGTCAGCACGCTGGTCTAAATCCTATGCACGCAGGGGTCTGGGCCCATCGCCCATTGCACACCTGCACGTTGTGAGGGCGGCCGGAAGTAGACCTAGCCTCCCTAATACAAGAGCAGGCGTTCCTGTATAATCCGGCGCGCGCCGCTCCGTCGCTGATGTCAAGAAGGCTTCGGCTGATACCACGACGTCGAGTGCCCATATCTTTCCCGTGTAGTTGGTTAGTGCGTATAGGCCAATGGCTAGACTCAGATCAAATACCAAGATCTCGTTAAGCATGTTATTATGAAGTAACCACGGACGCCGACCAGGGCCAGGCCAACCTCTCGCCTAGGTGGTCTCAACCTGCCCTGTCGCTTCGCCACATAGTAACAGTCGGGGGCCGTCGGGAACCCAGGCCCACCTCTACCGGGATGGATGCTACCTCTCGAGCTTGCATTGGATTAGTTTTCCCTCAGTTTTTGAGAACCAAGGTATCAATCCAGTAGGAGACCACGCGCAAGTCCCTCGTACCTGCACAAAAGGATAGCTACTCGCAACCAACGCTTAGGGGTTGTCAATCCCTTCACGGTCACTTACGAGGGTGAGATCTGATAGAGATAATATTTTTGGTATTTTTGGTATAAAGATGCAAAGTAAAAAGTAAAAGCAAAAGCAAGTAAATAAAGTGATGGAGATTGATATGATGAGAATAGACCCGGGGGCCATATGTTTCACTAGTGGCTTCTCTCAAGAGCATAAGTATTCTACGGTGGGTGAACAAATTACTGTTGAGCAATTGACAGAATTGAGCACAGTTATGAGGATATCCAGGCAATGATGATGTATATAGGCATCACGTCCGTGACAAGTAGACCAAAACGATTCTGCATCTACTACTATTACTCCACTCATCGACCGCTATCCAGCATGCATGTAGAGTATTAAGTTAAAAACAGAGTAACGCCTTAAAAAAGATGACATGATGTAGAGGAATAAATTCATGCAATATGATAAATACCCCATCTTGTTATCCTTGATGGAAACAATACAATACGTGCCTTGCAACCCTTTCTGTCACTGGGTAAGGTCACCGCAAGATTGAACCCAAAGCTAAGCACTTCTCCCATTGCAAGAACTACCAATCTAGTTGGCCAAACCAAACGGATAATTCGAAGAGACTTGCAAAGATAACTTAATCATACATAAAAGAATTCAGAGAAGAATCAAATATTTTCCATAGATAAGTTGGATCATAAACCCACAATTCATCGGTCTCAACAAACACACCGCAAAAATAAGATTACATCGAATAGATCTCCACGAGAGAGGGGGAGAACATTGTATTGAGATCCAAAAAGAGAGAAGAAGCCATCTAGCTACTAACTATGGACCTGAAGGTCTGAAGTAAACTACTCACACTTCATCGGAGGGGCTATGGTGATGATGTAGAAGCCCTCCATGGTGGATGCCCCCTCCGGCAGAGCTCCGGAATAGGCCCCAAGATGGGATCTCGTGGATACAGGAAGTTACGGCGGTGGAATTAGGTTTTTGGCTCCGTCCCCGATCTGTTGGGGGTACGTAGGTATATATAGGAGGAAGTAGTACGTCGGTGGAGCGTCAGGGGGCCCACGAGGTAGGGGGCGCGCCTAGGGGGGAAGGGCGCGCTCCCCACCCTCGTGACCGCCTCTGGCACTTCTTGGAGTAGGGTCCAAGTCTCCTGGATCACGTTCGGTGAGAAGATCACGTTCCCGAAGGTTTCACGTTTGGACTCCGTTTGATATTCCGTTTCTTCTGAAATAGAAAAAAAACAGCAATTCTGGGTTGGGCCTCCGGTTAATAGGTTAGTCCCAAAAATAATATAAAAGTGGAAAATAAAGCCCATTATAGTCCAAAACAATAGATAAATAGCATGGAGCAATCAAAAATTATAGATACGTTGGAGACGTATCAGGCATCCACAAGCTTAATTCCTGCTCGTCCTCGAGTAGGTAAATGATAAAAAGAGAATTTTTGATGCGGAGTGATACTTTGGCATAATTTCAATGTAAATCTTCTTAATTATGACATGAATATTCAGATCCGAAAGATTCAAGACAAAAGTTCATATTGACATAAAAATAATAATACTTCAAGCACACTAATCAAAATAATTATGTCATCTTAAAATAACATGGCCAAAGAAAGTTCATCCCTACAAAATCATATAGTTAGGCTATGCTTCATTTTCGTCACATAAAGATGTTCCCAACTTCTATACCCCCGATGACAAGCCAAGAAATTGTTTCATACTTAAATAATCTCGAACTTTTTCGACCTTCATGCAATACATGAGCGTGAGCCATGGATATACCACTATGGGTGGAATAGAATATGATGATGGGGATTGTGTGGAGAAGACAAAAAAGGAGAAAGTCTCACATTGACGAGGATAATCAACGGGCTATGGAGATGCCCATCAATTTATGTCAACATGAGGAGTAGGGATTGCCATGCAACAGATGCACTAGAGCTATGAATGCTCAACAAAAGAAAACTAGTGGGTGTGCATCCAACTTTCTTGCTCATGAAGACCTAGGGCATTTGAGTAAGCCCATCGTAGGAATATACAAGCCAAGTTCTATAATGAAAAATTCCCACTAGTATGAAAAATACAACTTATGAGACTCACTATATAAAAAACATGGTGCTACTTTGAAGCACAATATATGAGACTCACTACATGAAGAACATGGTGCTACTTTGAAGCACAAGTGTGGAAAAAGATATAGTAGCATTGCCCTTTTCTTTTCTTTTTTTGGGCCTTTCTTTTTTTCGCCCTTCTCTTTTTTTATTTGGGCAATGCTCTAATAATGATGATCATCACACTTCTATTGATTACAACATGAGGATTACAACTCGAAACTAGAACAAGGTATGACTCTATATGAATGCCTCCGACGGTGTACCGGGATGGTGCAATGAATCAAGAGTGACATGTATGAAAAATAATGGATGGTGGCTTTGCCACAAATACGATGTCAACTACATGATCATGCAATGGCAATATGACAAAAGTAATGTATGTCATAATAATGATGAACGGAACGGTGGAAAGTTGCATGGCAATATATCTCGGAATGGCTATGGAAATGCCATAATAGGTAGGTATGGTGGCTGTTTTGAGGAAGATATAGGGAGGTTTATGTGTGATAGAGCGTATCGTATCACGGAGTTTGGATGCACCGGCAAAGTTTGCGCCAACTCTCAATGTGAGAAAGGGCAATGCACGGAACCGAAGAGGCTAGCAATGGCGGAAAGGTAAAAGTGCGTATAATCCATGGACTCAACATTAGTCAAAAGAACTCATATACTTATTGCAAAAATTTAGAAGTCATCAAAAATAAAGTACTACGCACATGCTCCTAGGGGGATAGATTGATAGGAAAAGACCATCGCTTGTGCCCGACCGCCACTCATAAGGATGCACAAGCCAGGTACACTTCATGTTTCAAATTTGTTACACAACTTTAACCATATGTGCATGCTACGGGACTTACAAACTTCAACACAAGTATTTCTCAAATTCACAACTACTCAACTAGCATGACTTTGATATTATTACCTCCATATCTCAAAACAATTATCAAGCATCAAACTTATCTTAGTATTCAACGCACTCAAAAGAAAGTTTCACATATCTTGAACACCAAGTATATTAACATTAAGAAAATTACCATGCTATTAACGACTGTCAAAATAATCTAAGTGAAGCATGAGAGATCAAGTTTTTTTAAAACAAATCCACCACCAGGCTCTAAAAGATCTAAGTGAAGCACTAGAGCAAAAATTATCACGCTCAAAAATATATAAGTGAAGCACATAGAGTATTCTATCAAATTCCAATTCATATATGGCTCTCTCAAAAGGTGTGTACAGCAAGGATGATTGTGGTAAACTAACAGGCAAAGACTCAAATAATACAAGACGCTCCAAGCAAAGCACATAGCATGTTGGTGAATAAAAATATAGCTCCAAGTAAATTACCGATGGAAGTGGACGAAAGAGGGGATGCCTTCCGGGGCATCCCCAAGCTTGGTCTCTTGCCACTCCTTGTTCCATAGTCCATCAAAAGAATTCACCCAAAACTTGAAAACTTCACAACACAAAACTCAATAGAAATCTCGTGAGCTCCGTTAGAGAAAGAAAACAAAATACTACTTTAAGGTACTGTAATGAACTCATTCTTTATTTATATTGGTGTTAAACCTACTGTATTCCAACTTTTATATGGATTTTAAACTATTTTACTAACCGTAGATTCATCAAAATAAGCAAACAACACACGCAAAACAGAATCTGTCAAAAACAGAACAGTCTGTAGCAATCTGTAACTAACGCAAACTTCTGGAACTCTAAAAATCCTACCAAAATAGGACGTACTGGAAAAAAAATTATTGATCAGAAGCAAAAAGAATCAATGCAAAAGCTCTTTTCTGTGATTTATTGAATTTTTTCTCGTGAGCGCAAAGTTTCTGTTTTTCAGCAGAATCAAATCAACCATCATCGTATGTTATCCTATAGGTTCTACTTGGCACAAACACTAATTAAAACATAAAACCACATCTAAACAGAGGCTAGATATATTATTTATTCCTAAACATAAGCAAAAACAAAAACAAAAATAAAATAAAATTGGGTTGCCTCCCAACAAGCGATATCGCTTAACGCCCCTAGCTAGGCATTGAGATTTCAATGATGCTCACATGAAAGACAAGAATTGAAGCACAAAGGGAGCATCATAAAACATATGACAACCACACTTAAGTCTAACATACTTCCTATGCATAGGAATATTGTAAGCAAACAAATTATCAAGACAAGCAAAAACTAGCATGTGCAAGGAAGAACAAAGAGATGATAGCAATCTCAAAATGAAGAGAGGTAATTTAGTAACATGAAAATTTCTACAACCATATTTTCCTCTCTCATAATTATTACATGTAGGATCATAAGAAAATTCAACAATATAGCTATCACAAAACATATTCTCAACACGATCCACATGCATGCAAAGTTGACAATCTTCCAAGACAGTGGGATTATCATTAACTAAAGTCATGACCTCTCCAAACCCACTTTTATCAAAAATATCATAAGATTGAACATACTCCAAATATGTGGGATCTAAAGTTGACACTCTTCCAAACCCACTTTCAATATTATTGCAAATACTATTATCAATCTCATATTCATCATGGGGCTTAAATAAATTTTCAAGCTCATAAGAAGAATCACCCAAATCATGATCATTGCAACAAATAGTAGACATAGCAAAACTAGCATCCCCAAGCTTAGGGTTTTGCATATTATTAACACAATTGACATAAAGAGAGTTTATAGTAAAATCATTGCAATCATGCTTTTTATTCAAGGATCCATCGTGAATCTCTTCATAAATTACTTCATCACAATTTTCAGATTCACGAATTTCAAGCAGAACTTCATAAAGATAATCTAGTGCACAAAACTCACTAGCAATTGGTTCAACATAATTGGATCTCTTAAAGAGATTAGCAAGTGGATGGGGATCCATAAACTTTTAGCAAGCGAAGATGCAAGCAAAAAGAAGGTACATGGAGACACAAGATCGAACGGAAGAGGGGCGAATAAAACGGCAAGGGTGAAGAGGGGGAGAGGAAAACGAGAGGCAAATAATGTAATGCGAGAGATAGGGATTGTGATGGGTACTTGGTATGGTTGACTTTTGCGCAAACTCCCTGGCAATGGCGCCAGAAATTCTTCTTGCTACGTCTCGATCTTGCGTTTGATTTCCCCGAAGAGGAGAGGATGATGCAGCATAGTAGCGTAAGTATTTCCCTCAGTTTTTGAGAACCAAGGTATCAATCCAGTAGGAGACCACGCGCAAGTCCCTCGTACCTGCAAAAAACGATAGCTACTCGCAACCAACGCTTAGGGGTTGTCAATCCCTTCATGGTCACTTACGAGGGTGAGATCTGATAGAGATAATATTTTTCGTATTTTTGGTATAAAGATGCAAAGTAAAAAGTAAAGGGAAAAACAAGTAAATAAAGTGATGGAGATTGATATGATGAGAATAGACCCGGGGGCCATAGGTTTCACTAGTGGCTTCTCTCAAGAGCATAAGTATTCTACGGTGGGTGAACAAATTACTGTTGAGGAATTGACAGAATTGAGCATAGTTATGAGGTTATCCAGGCAATTATCATGTATATAGGCATCATGTCCGTGACAAGTAGACCGAAACGATTCCGCATCTACTACTATTACTCCACTCATCGACTGCTATCCAGCATGCATCTAGAGTACTAAGTTAAAAATAGAGTAACGCCTTAAGCAATATGACATGATGTAGAGGAATAAATTCATGCAATATGATAAATACCCCATCTTGTTATCCTCGATGGCAACAATACAATACGTGCCTTGCAACCCTTTCTGTCACTGGGTAAGGTCACCGCAAGATTGAACCCAAAGCTAAGCACTTCTCCCATTGCAAGAACTACCAATCTAGTTGGCCAAACCAAACGGATAATTCGAAGAGACTTGCAAAGATAACTTAATCATACATAAAAGAATTCAGAGAAGAATCAAATATTTTCCATAGATAAGTTGGATCATAAACCCACAATTCATCGGTCTCAACAAACACACCGCAAAAAGAAGATTACATCAAATAGATCTCCAGGAGAAAGGGGGAGAACATTGTATTGAGATCCAAAAAGAGAGAAGAAGCCATCTAGCTACTAACTATGGACCCGAAGGTCTGAAGTAAACTACTCACACTTCATCGAAGGGGCTATGGTGATGATGTAGAAGCCCTCCATGGTGGATGCCCCCTCCGGCGGAGCTCCGAAATAGGCCCCAAGATGGGATCTCGTGGATACAGGAAGTTACGGCGGTGGAATTAGGTTTTTTGCTCCGTCTCCGATCTGTTGGGGGTACGTAGGTATATATAGGAGGAAGGAGTACGTTGGTGGAGCGTCAGTGGGCCCACGAGGTAGGTGGGCGTGCCTAGGGGGGAAGGGCGCGCCCCCCACCCTCGTGACCGCCTCTGGCACTTCTTGAAGTAGGGTCCATGTCTCCTGGATCACGTTCGGTGAGAAGATCACGTTCCCGAAGGTTTCATTCCGTTTGGACTCCGTTTGATATTCCGTTTCTTCGAAACACTGAAATAGGCAAAAAAACAGCAATTCTGGGCTGGGCCTCCAGTTAATAGGTTAGTCCCAAAAATAATATAAAAGTGGAAAATAAAGCCCATTATAGTCCAAAACAATAGATAAAGTAGCATGGAGCAATCAAAAATTATAGATACGTTGGAGATGTATCAATGGAGCCACCTGTCCTTTCAGCCCCCACATCGTAATCACTTGCGGGTACTCAACGAGCCAACCCGACTTTAGTCAGCATCTGTATAGTATGTATATATGTATAGTATATACCCGTGATCACCTCCCAAGTGATCACGGCCCGATAGTATAGCAAGGCAGACTGACAAGAATGTAGGGCCAATGATGATCAACTAGCATCCTATACTAAGCATTTAGGATTGCGGGTAAGGTATCAACGACTGTAGCAACAATGACAGGCTATGCAACAGAATAGGAGTAACCGAACAGTAACATGCTACACTACTCTAATGCAAGCAGTATAGAGAAGAATAGGCGATATCTGGTGATCAAGGGGGGGGGGGCTTGCCTGGTTGCTCTGGCAAGAAGGAGGGGTCATCTTCGGTGTAGTCGAACATAGTGACATCGACACCGGTCTCAGAGTCTACCGGAAAGAAGTAATGGAGGGGGAACACAATAAATAACAGAGCAATCAAATGTAACACAAAGCATAACATGGCAATACGCGGTGCTAGGGGTGACCTAACGCAGTACTGCACATGTCGGTCGGAGCGGGAAAATATTCGGATGTATTTTCCAGCTCCGGGAAATTATCGGTCAGATGAAACGGAGGAAAAGTTCCATGTTCATCATGCTGGAGGTGTGTGGTAGGTAAGTGAGTGGCATAGTCGGATTCGTCTAATTTTTCTGATCATCTTTCATATATAAATTATTTCGATCCAAGTTACAGATTATTTTATATGATTTTTCAAAGCTTTAAATTTTTTCTAGATTTTTCTGCATTTACTTAATCGAATTGACCAAGTCAATTTTACTAGTCAAAAGGGGAGATGATGGCCCACATGTCAATAGCTATACCTAAACAAATAACTAAAACTAGCTTAAATAAATGCGGGGTCCACATGTAATAGGCTTAGACTAATTAATTAACCAACTAATCTAAACTAAATTAGTTTAGACCTAATTAAACTAGGCCGGCCACACACGGCTGTGGCATAGCCCACGCGCACACAGCGCGCACACACAATGCTAGGGAGTAACTCTATTCCTTTTAACACAAGATAGCATTTTGTGATTTTTGTAGGATTTAATCCATGCATTATCTAAAGCAGGTCCAATGGAACAAAATGAGGCTTGTTACGTCTACTTTCCGTTCATATAATTTTTATCCATGTTAGGACTTGTCTAATCGCTGTTTAGTGGCAGTTTAGAAGGCTAGTCATTGTAGAAATACAAAAGCTAGCTATTGCTACAGTAACTGAATGTTACTGTAGCCGTGTAGCATAGCAGACAGCGGCTGCAGGAGCAGCGAAGCAAGCGGCATGCACACGGCTGCGCATGTTGGGCATAGGGTGGGACGAACGCGAGGCGTGGCCGGCCGCGGCGCGAGCAGTGGCAAGGGGTGAGCGCGACCACGGCTCTGGCGGCGACCAGAGCAGACTACAGCAACGCAGCGGCAGTAGGCAACAGTGGGCGGGCACGGGGTGTCAGATACGGGCCACGGAAGAGGCACTGCAGGGCGCGTACTGCATCATGGACGCAGGGGCGAACGGTGTGCGAGCGCGTGCGGGAGGAGAGCTCCGGCCACGGCGGACTACGGAGCCGAAGCTCGCGGGTAATGGTGCTACGGTGACTACGGCGACGAGGGAAAGGGGGAACGGGGTGGTGCTCACCGAGCAGGCGCAAGGAGGCCCATCGAGTGGCTTAGGAGCAGCAGAGGTGGCCGGCGTTGTCGTGGTTCCTCGGTGACCCGAGGAGGAAGAAGCTTCGATCCAGTGCTGCAGCGTGAGGAGCTCCAACGGGTGGCACCAGTTGATGCAGAGGAAGACGACGAAGCGGATGGACGTGGTCCTAGGCGGTTGGGATGTATGGTGGCCGCGGTAGGACGAGATGGCCAGCGATGCGGGCGCACTACGAGGTGGATCTGGACCGCGAAGGAGTGACGAGGGAGAGATGGGGCGTGGGAAAAATATCTACGCAGGGGGAGTGGAGCTGACGAGGCCGAGAGGGGGAGGGCGCCTGCCTTATCCCCTCGCCGACGCCGACGATGTGGTTCGGCGGGGCGTCGCTCCTGTTGCGACCGCGCCAGGGGAACAGGGGTAGTAGGCGACCGGTGGGGGCTAGGTGGGCCAGCTCGCTGAGCTGGGCCGAAGCCCAGGGGCTTCTCTTATTTATTTAACCTTTTGGACCTCTTGTCTTTTTTTAATTACATTTCTATTTTCCTTTTAGTTTCATTTTATTTATTTATTTTAGTTTTGTAAAAAATAATTTTTAGCATCTAAATTAATAGTAATAATTAAGCCACTGCCACAAAAGTTTAACACTACAATAAAATAGATTTGTATTTGTTTTATTAAAGGCATTTAATAATTGCTTTTAGCCCCTGTTTTAATTAGTTAAGGGCATTAAACCACTTCGCAAAGATGTTGGTTCACAACCATAATTAGTTATGCAATATTTGCCACACTTTGTACATTTTAGTTTTCATGTTTGAGAATTTTAAATTTTGACTTTAATTTGAATTTGGAATTTGAACTGTGTTTGAATGCAAAGGGGGATTAGTAATAGTAAGAGTGATGACATGGCAACATTAACATGGGATTACTGTAGCTTAATTATCCGGGCGTCACACATCTCTTTCCCCACTCTCTAGGTCTCCCGGCATCTCTCTTTCCCAAGCACACACACTATGTAGAGTGTATCTTTCCCATACACACAAAACATCGCCCCCAAACGTCTATCTCCCTAGTTATGTGGTTCTCGCACACTCACCTCATATGCCACCCGCACTGCAAACAAGCACACTTTGTCTCCTTGTGCACCACTCTCCTCTTTCTCTCTCTCCCACATGCGGACCCGCCCCAGCTCCTTCCATGTATACATATATGTCGTGACTCTTTCCATAGCTCCCTAATGTATCATGGTTCTCGATCTCGCACATTGTTCTCTACTATTCTAGATCTCTCATGAAGTCCCTATCACACACACGATGACTCGCTTCCCTTGTGTCTCCGTACATAGGCCAATATCGAACAACATCAACATTATCTCCCTATCTATATGCCATTTATGGACACAAACGCCCCCTCTATCGCCCCCTCTCTTCCTCTCTCTCTCATAGTCGCTAGCTCTCTTTCTCTCTCTCTCTCTCTCTCTCTCTCTCTCTCTCTCTCTCTCGCTCTCACACCCCTCTCCCACACACACTCGATGTCTCTTCCAAATAGTCTGCCCCCCCCCCCCCCGCCCGCACCCATGCTATCCCGCTACTACACATGTCACACCATTCCCCCTTCCCTTATACTAGGTTTACATCATTAGTCGTCTCTCTACTCCACATACACACACAAACGCGCGCACAAACACACACAAACACGCACAAACACCCATTTATCTGGATCCTCATCTCTCCCCATGTCTGCATGTGTATCTCACACACTCACTCTCTAATTATATATATGTGTCTCCATGTTACACAACACAAAGCCCCATGTACATGTAACGCCCCGGATTCGATGCGCCAGGTGTCCTTCAGTTATTCGCTGTCGTTGCCATGTCGTTTGAGTTTCTGTTTGTGTTTCATCCCTAGTCGGATGGTGCTCTTATGTTAGATGATGTTGTATTCGTGTGACATTGTATGCCTTATGTATGTATCCCTATCTATTATGTAATGTTGATGTAATGATATCCACCTTGCAAAAGCGTCTTCAAGATGCGCTTCTATCCTTGGTGGGACCTTCGAGTTCCTTTATGATAGGGTCGCATCTTGGGCATGACAAGTTGGTATCAGAGCCTCGACCGACCATAGGAGCCCCCTTGATTGATCGCGTAGTTTGGCCGTTGTCGAGTCTAGAATAAAACTATTTTCGGAGTCTAGTTATATCGGAGAGTAGGAATTCTTTTTACTCCTCAGCCCCTTCATCGCTCTGGTGAGGAATCTTGACGTAGGTGTTTTGACTTACTCCTCTTCCCCTTCAATTTTTTTAGGATCACGCAGTTGGTTTTCCGATCATTGTTCCTCAGCTCTTTGCATTCGGTGCATTTCTCGTCAAGGTGATTTGAACCTCTCCGTTTCTGCAAGTTCGATCCTCAGTTCGCTCTCAATGAAGTTGTTTCTTTGCCCTCAGTTGTCTTCTTTTCCCACCCGCCCACGCCTTTTTCTTCTCGAAGACGGAGTCTGTAATCGAGTATCCATCCTACTCGTGCGAAGCCTTTGCTTTCTTTCAACCGGTGTTTTCTCTTCAAGATATTCGTCGGTTTCCCCTTCCAAGTTGCCTTTGTTTTCCCGCCCTCCCACCCTCTTCTTTCCGTAGCCTGAGTCTGTTTCGAGCATCAATTTCATTCGAGTGAAGCCTCTTCAGTCTTCCCTCAATTGTTTCAACCGGTGAATTCTCTTTTGTTTGACATTCTTTATCTCTTTTTCTTCTTCGGTGGATTCAATTCTAATTTTCGGTAGTGATTATATTCTTCCCCTCAGCTCAAGTGTTTTCCCTGCTCATTCGCCTCTCGCCAGTTTATCCTTCCGGAGTGTTCAAGACATCTCAGGAGATTCATCTGTGTTCCAATTAATTCAAGGTTGCCACCTCATTCAAATATTTCAATTCTTCCAGAGCATCATCTATCTGTTCAACATCCCTTTTCCAACGGTGTTTTTCTCTTCAGTGGGCCCTAACCCACAGGTTTTTTCCCAGGATCTTACCTGACTCTTCTAATTATTCCGGAGCCATTCCTAATTCTTTTCAACTATGATGTAAGAATGGATTCCATCAGTCACATGCCTTCTCCAAGATCGATTTCAAACCATTCTCATTGCTGGCTCAACCTCTTCGCTGTTCATTCTCCCGGAGTATCTCAGTAATTTTGGTAGTGTTTCTCGTCGTCATTTCAAGACCGAAGAAGAGTTTGTCCTCTAAATCTTGTCCGTTCTCCCGGAGATTCATGGTGCTAGCTTCATGTTATCCTCCAAATTATTCCGTTTGTCAGAGATTCTTTTCTTACCTATCCGGAGTATATCGGAGTTGATTTCTGTTTCTTTTCACCGGAGGCCATCATTCCAGAAGAATTCTTCGTCCTCACATTTCAGCTACCATTATCCAATTATCCCGATGCTTCGTTCAAGTGTTCTTTAATCAGTTCATGATCTCTTTGTTCTTTTGCATATAAATTCCCCTAGCATATTCGTTCTTCTAATTCTTCTCGGTGATTCTTTCTCTTTCGTTCGTCATTTTCGAATTCTTACGATGGTTCGTTTAAGATTCTTTTTCTTTGATTATCATATTAATCCATTCGTTCTTTCCAATCCTACCGGTGGTTCATGAAGACTTTCTCAAGTTTTGTGCTATATTCCCCTTAATCTTTTTCAACAAGAATAAGTAGTATGGAAAATTCGGTTATCATCAATTAAATTTGATGAAGGATAAGCATACAATAAATCTTATTCTTATTTCATCCAAGTGGGTAATCCCTTCCTTCGGAGTTTGTTCTTGATGAATAAATTCTAGTTCCAAGTGTTTTCATCTTTTCTTTCCGGAGTTTAAATTTTCCTTGGCCATTTCGTCGGAACCTCCATCTAAATCACCGCAAGGCTCATCTTATTCTTTCTTCGTTCATTCTATCTCGTCATCCTTTTGTCACCGGTGTTCTTCATGGTGGATCTTCATGATTTAATTCATTCTTCAAGTTTTCATCAACAATCTTGTTGGAGGTGTTCAAGTATCTTTTCTTCTCGCGTCTCGAAGTGCAATTAATTCTCCGTATTTCTTTTGAAGTGGAGTTTTGCATTTCTTCGTTCTTCTCATATATTCAAGCATTTGGTTGTGGCATAATTTCACCTCGAGTTTCGAGTTGTTTTTGATAAGTCCATAACAAGCTTATTCTTTCGTTGTTGATTTTCTCAACAGCTCCACTCAATCCTTCTTTCTAAGTTCTTTTCATTCCATTCTTTCAATTCTTTCAGAGGCATTGCGTTGGTCATCTCGTCAAGTGTCCGTTCTTTTGATTCCTGTTAAGTGTCATCTCATTTTGTGAAGTTCTTGTTCTAGTCCTTCCATTTTCAGTTGGAGTGGTTTCATAGTCTATCTGATTCCATGAGCTTTCGATTCCCATCATTCTCGTCGTTCCTCTCTTCTTCTCGAGTGCTCTCGATTCTTTGCTTCTTCTCTTGATTTCTTGTTTCACCTCACCCCTTTTCTCTTCCATCTCGTTCCTAAGATCTTGGGACGAGATCTGTTGTTAGTGGAGGAGTGTTGTAACGCCCCGGATTCGATGCGCCAGGTGTCCTTCAGTTATTCGCCGTCGTTGCCATGTCGTTTGAGTTTCTGTTTGTGTTTCATCTGTAGTCGGATGGTGCTCTTATGTAAGATGATGTTGTATTCGTGTGGCATTGTATGCCTTATTTATGATCTATTATGTAATGTTGATGTAATGATATCCACCTTGCAAAAGCGTCTTCAAGATGCGCTTCTATCCTTGGTGGGACCTTCGAGTTCCTTTAGGATAGGGTCGCATCTTGGGCGTGACAGTACATGTCTCTCTCTATCCTCCACACACATAGACACAAAGAACCTGTTATCATTGCCTCGGTCTCTAGACATATCACACACGCACTCTCTCTCTCTCTCTCTCTCTCTCTCTCTCGCAAACACGCTCAACAAGGGTTTCCCCGTGAATAACTTACTGTCTATTCATCAATAGTCGTGGAAGTACGGCGAACACGAGACGTGAAAAAGAATAAATCTACACGTGCTTAGACCACCTAGTATGACTAGTAGGACTAGAGCAAGCCAAAAAGCACGCCGCCATCGCCCCCTCCTTATCGGCGACGGGAAAACCTTTGTTTTAATCAGTCGAGAAGTCATTGTGCTAAGGCCCCACATGCCGAGGCGTTGAATAGAATGTAGATGTTAGTTTACGGAAACAAGTATCGATAATACGTTTGTATCTCCATAGTTATATTTCTTCTCTTATAAAAAACCGAGTTGGTGATGATGGTACGCGTGCCATTTTGCAATATAGACCGTCCAATCTATATCTGACGGATGGAAATTAAACTAAAAGATACTTGCACCCCTCTCCACATTTGCAGACAAGGCCTTCCCTCGTTCATCCTTATCTCCAACAACCTCATTGTTGAGCAATTAAGAAAGGAAGCCTCTGGAACAAACTGGTCTGGTGGCTGCTGCCGGCGTCGTCAATCTCCATGCCTCCGCTCAGTCCGACCACCAATCACCATCACGCCCCACTCCTCTTCACCTTATCTCCTATTTCTCGAGATATCATTAGTTTTTACACATGGGATTACTCCCGCATGGGTCAATCACAACAAGTGTTTTATAAAAAATGCATCTTGATGTTCCGTGCAATGCACGGATCTTGCTAGTACTCCTACAGAAGACTAAGTTGGTGATGATGGTGTGTCTGCCATCCGTCGTTTCTGACCATTAGATCTACATCTAACGACTGTGAGGTAAGTTGTTGCCTTTTCTCACAAACATCCCACTTGTCTACCAATTTGCAGAAAAACCCATAATTAGTATCTTAAAACCAACCACATCCCTCTCTGACCTCACCAAAATAGCCCAAGGAATATATTCTAATTGAAACATAATATATCTCTAGTGATATATGTATATCAAAATTAGAGTGTTTTATATCAAGTTTGTGAATAAGTATTATTCTAATTATGATTCGTTGCAATGCACATGAACATTGCTAGTATTTCCAACCATGCAAAAAAATTCCTAGTATTCCATAGTTTTGAGTTTTCCATCAAGATATTAGTCAGTCATGGTTGATATTTACTTTCAATCATGTACACATATGCACTATGTAACTAGCCTTGCTTATTGGCTTCCAAAGCTTAACTTTCACTCCTACTTACAATATGTAGAGTATTTAACAAAAAACTACCACTTTCAACCAGCCCTAGGAAGAATCTATTGTACAAAAAATAGCAAAAACATACCCAAAATTTCTTAATCCATGCCAAAAACTACTACCTATACTTCCTCCGTCCCATAATGTAAGACGTTTTTGCAAGCTAGTTTAGCTTGCAAAAACATCTTATGTTATGGGACAGAGGGAGTGCTGATTAGGTTCGTTTAAACCCATTTATGACAGAGTTGGCCCACACGTCTGTACTGACGAGGCAGCTTAAACCAACACATTTTGTTTGACCGTTGACACGAGGGACCCACATCTGACCTTCTATCCTATTATTCCCCCTCAAATCATTATTTTTCCTGAACATTACTTCAAACAGTACTGATGCGTGTTCGTCGGTGCCGCCGGTGATGAGCGAGTTGGCCGCCGCTCCGCTGGAAGGGCCGGACGCCGCGCTGGACTCCGCACGGGTTGGCAGGCTGGCCCGAGCGTGACTCACGCACGAGCAAGCCGCCGCACTGGCCTTTGCTCGAGCCAGATGGTTGGCCTTAGCGCGGCGCGTGCGAGCAAGCCGCCGTGCCGCCGTGCCAATCTAGCCAGCAAACCTTGCAGACAAGCAGCTAGACGGAGCTATCTTGGCTAGCTAGCGGCCGCGAGCGCCGGACGGAGCTGGCATCCGGGGTGCCGCAAGATGGGCTCCGCTCCACCGGCGGTTTTGACCTCGCCTTCTGCCGGTGGTGGTAGCTGCATCTCATGGCCGAGGATGACTAGGTGGACGGGCCAGAGGTAGGAGGTCACTCGGGGATTTTTGTGCATACTGACATGTAGGTCCCACAAGTCATAACGCCCGGTCGAATAGAAGGCGTTGACTTAAAGGGTGACATGGGCCCTGTTTGGATACTCTAAGTTAGAGATTAGAGATAGATTCTAACCCTGAACTAACTCTAACCAAAGTGGTGTTTGGATGGCAGGGTTAGATTGACAACAAATGTATCCAAACAGGGCCATGGGTTGAAACGTGCCTATAACGGCACTTTGTAGAGTAGTCGTTTCTTGGTAGGGCTGGTTGGTAAGAGCATGTACAATGGTTGATAAGGTAGTCTTATCTTAAGTCTGCCACGTATGCAAGTGGTAGTAGTTTCTTGGCATTATTAGTGGTTTCTTGCATTATTAGGGGTTTCTTGCAAGGAACAATGTACTACTAGCGACAAAAGGCGATTCTAGGTTGCGTTGTCCTCCAACAAGTACTACTAGTGGTCGCGGGAGTGTATACCTCGTTTTGTGGGTTGATCCCGACTGAACGCACAATGACCTTTTTTTGAATAGTAACTTCACTGCGAGCCAATATTTTGCACGGGTAGTTTGAGTTTTGAAGTCAAACGGACGTGCGGCACCACAATCTGGGTGCACTGGATAGCCTAGCCACGTGAACGGGTTTTCCTTCCCAGCATCTTGTGGCTCGCGTGCTTATTCTAGTCGCACCTCGCTTGCAGCTTCCTCATCAGCTAGTAGCATATTTAAACTTGCGCCTCCCAATTAAGCCTGAGGAGCCGGAAAAGCTTGGCGGGGCATTGGGACTGTGCAATATGGCTCTGTACGTAAAGTGCTCTACTACTACTCTATAGCTTGTGGCGTTGCACACATGGACTTCACTCCATTATCGTCTCTACTATAAAAGAAATTCCTCTTGACGTGTTTTTTTGAAACGGAGGAAAAAGCTTTGCCTCATCTCATTCATAAAGAAGGAACTACTAACAAAGTTCGACGAGATCCCTTACACCTCCACAAATGGAAGCGAAAAGCCTAGTCTCGCTGTATCAAATAACTCAAATGTTCTGCCCCCACAATAACCATTGCTGATAAACAGGCTGCTAGTGTGTGCGTGAGAGGAGCGGCTGAGTAGGCCAGCTACATGAGAGGAGTGGCTGAATAGAGCACCGAGAGTACCCACTAGGCCACTACGCAGGTTTACTTTCCCTGCATTGACAGTACATCAATGGTTCTAGAGAACAGTAGTACCCTCCACTTCCAACTGTAGCTCCTTGGCCCTGATATTCAAGAGTTCTAGAAGTACAGTACATCGCACTACTAGTTGAGAAAGTAGTACCAGTACTGCTACAGTACGAGTACGTACTCCTCCGTCACATAATGTAAGACGTTTTTTGACACTAGTTGGCGTGTACAAAAAATAGCAAAAACATACCCAAAATTTCTTAATCCACGCCAAAAACTACTACCTAGTGCCAAAAATTTCTTACTAGTGCTATTATTTACAGTATAATGCAATCCCATAATGTCCCATAATGCTAGTACTAGTAGTAAATAATAGCCTCACCCCTTCGCTAAGGAAGGATCTACAGTTGGATGGGACGAGGCCCTGCGGTTACTACGCTCTTATCTCCTCCTCGCCAGTTCCCCTCCCCCTGAAGAGAAGGCAGTTCGTCGCTGCTCCCATGGATTCGCTAGGCGGTTCTCCTCCTCGTCGTGGCTGGGAGACCTTGGACGACAATCCTCTGGGAGAAATCGCACACCGCTCCGATGTCCTGACCGCCGCAAGACTCGGTGCTTCCTGCACCAACTATTTCAAGATGGTGCTTAAACAGCCTTGGGAAAAGGCCATGCTTGTTGGTCTTCCATGCGTCCTCGAGGAGAAGGTTATTCTATGGGACAATCCTTCAAACAGTCCACCGCTCCCTAGACATGGTTGCACGTTGCCTCTGCTAGAGTTGCTGACGTTGAGAGGTAGTCGGATTTTGTCTGATGAGCAGGTCAATAATGGATTTTGATCATGTAGTACTTATTTATTCTATTTACATCTCGTAATTTCTCCACTGCCCACTGTCTTATATATAGGTCTGGGTAGGTGCCAACAAAGATTGGCTTGCATACCTTCGGCCGGATACCACCATCATTTTGCACAACATACACAACAGTGCGGCCGTTCCCATAGACCCTTTCTCCACCATTGGGATCGGCCTTCCGGACTGGCTGGGCTTGAATAGGTATGATGATGCCTACATGAGATTGAAGAAGATAGAAATTGCAGACCCGCCGACAAAGCAACACGGCTAAGTCGATTACTATCTTGCTACGTCCTGAGCTTGTGTTGGTTTTTCCCTTGAAGAGGAAAGGGTGATGCAGCAAAGTAGCGTAAGTATTTCCCTCAGTATTTGAGAACCAAGGTATTAGTCCAGTAGGAGGCGCCTCAAAAGTCCCATGCACCTACACAAACAAACAAGAAACTCATAACCAACGCGATAAAGGGGTTGTCAATCCCTTCACGGTAAGTTGCAAAAGTGAGATCTGATAGAGATAATAAGATAAGATAAATATTTTTGGTACTTTTATGATATATATGGAAAAGTAAAGATGCAAATAAAAGTAGATGGCAAACTTATATGATAAAAGATTGACCTGAGGGCCATAGGTTTCACTAGTGGCTTCCCTCAAGATAGCATAAGTATTACGATGGGTGAACAAATTACTGTCGAGCAATTGATAGAAAAGCGATAGTTATGAGATTATCTAGGCATGATCATGTATATAGGCATCACGTCCGTGACAAGTAGACCGAAATGATTCTGCATCTACTACTATTACTCCACACATCGACTGAATCCTACCTACATCTAGAGTATTAAGTTCATGAACAACAAACTAACGCATTAAGAAAGATGACATGATGTAGAGGGATAAACTCAAGCAATATGATATAAACTCCATCTTTTTATCCTCGATGGCAACAATACAATATGTGCCTTGCTACCCCTGTTGTCACTGGGAAAGGACACCACAAGATTGAGCCCAAAGCTAAGCACTACTCCCATTGCAAGAAAGATCAATCTAGTAGGCCAAACCAAACTGATAATTCAAAGAGACTTGCAAAGATAACTTAATCACAGATAAAAGAATTTAGAGGAGATTCAAATATTTCTCATAGCTAAACTTGATCATAAACCCACAATTCATCGGATCTCGACAAACACACCGCAAAAAGAGTTACATCGAATAGATCTCCAAGAAGATCGAGGAGAACTTTGTATTGAGATTCAAAGAGAGAGAAGAAGCCATCTAGCTAATAACTATGGACCCGAAGGTCTGTGGTAAACTACTCACAACTCATCGGAGAGGCCTTGGAGATGATGTAGAGGCCCTCCATGGTCGATTCCCCCTCCGGCGGAGCGCTGGCGAAGGCTCCAAGATGGGATCTCGCGGATACAGAAGGTTGCGGCAGTGGAATTAGGTTTTCATGGTTCTCCTAGATGTTTTCGGGGTACGTGGGTATATATAGGAGGAAGAAGTAGGCCGGTGGACGCTCGAGGGGCCCACGAGGGTGGGGGCGCGCCCACCCCTAGGGGGCGCGCCGGGCACCCTTGTGGCCGCCTCGTCTGTTGCTTGACTTCTACTCCAAGTCCCTTGTATTGCGTTTGTTCCAAAAATATCGCTCCCGAAGATTTCATTTCGTTTGGACTCCGTTTGATATTCCTTTTCTTCGAAACACTGAAATAGGCAAAAAAAAAGCAATTCGGCCTGGCCTTCCGGTTAGTAGGTTAGTCCCAAAAATGATATAAAAGTGTAAAGTAAAGCCCATAAACATCCAAAACGGGTAATATAATAGCATGGAACAATAAAAAATTATAGATATGTTGGAGATGTATCAAGCATACCCAAGCTTAATTCCTGCTCGTCCTCGAGTAGGTAAATGATAAAAACGGAATTTTTGATGTGTAATGCTACCTAGAATAATTCTCAATGTAATTTTCTTCATTGTAGCACGAATGTTCAGATCCAAATGATTCAAAATAAAAGTTCATATTGACATAAGAAGCAGTAATACTTCAAGCATACTAACTAAGCAATCATGTCTTCTCAAAATATCATGGCATTAGAATGTTCATCCCTACAAAATCATATAGTTAGGCTATGTTTCATTTTAATTACACAAAATACTCCCATCAAGAACAACCCCGGTTTCAGCCAAGCAATTGGTTCATACTTTTTAACGCGCTTCAGCTTTTTTCAACTCTCACGCAATACATCAGCGTGAGCCATTGATATAGCACTATGTGTGGAATAGAATATGATGATGGAGGTTGTGTGGAGAAGACAAAAAAGGAGAAAGTCTCACATTGACGAGGATAATCAATGGGCTATGGAGATTCCCATCAATTGATGTCAACATGAGGAGCAGGGATTGCCATGCAACGAATGCACTAGAGCTATAAATGTATGAAAGCTCAACAAAAGAAACTAAGTGGGTGTGCATCCAACTTGCTTGCTCACGAAGACCTAGGGCATTTTGAGGAAGCCCAACGTAGGAATATACAAGCCAAGTTCTATAATGAAAAATTCCCACTAGTATACGAAAGTGACAACATAAGAGACTTTCTATATGAAGAACATGGTGCTACTTTGAAGCACAAGTGTGCAAAAGGATAGTAACATTGCCCCCTTTTTATTTTCTTTTTACTTTTTTTGGGCCTTTATTTTTTTCTTTTGGCCTTTATTTTTTTTTCTTTGGCCTTTTTTTTATTTGGGGACAATGCTCTAATAATGATGATCATCACACTTCTATTTATTTACAACTCATGAATTACAACTCAAAATTAGAACAAGATATGACTCTATATGAATGCCTCCGGTGGTGTACCGGGATGGGCAATGAATCAAGAGTGACATGTATGAAAAATTATGCATGGTGGATTTGCCACAAATATGATGTCAACTACATGATCATGCAAGGCAATATGACAATGATGATGTGTGTCATGATGAACGGAACGGTGGAAAGTTGCATGGCAATATTATCTCGGAATGGCTATGGAAATGACATAATAGGTAGGTATGGTGGCTGTTTTGAGGAAGATATAGGGAGGTTTATGTGTGATAGAGCGTATCGTATCACGGGGTTTGGATGCACTGGTGAAGTTTTCACCAACTCTCAAGGTGAGAAAGGGCAATGCAAGGTACCGAAGAGGCTAGCAATGATGGAAAGGTAAAAGTGAATATAATCCATGGACTCACATTAGTCATAAAGAACTCATATACTTATTGCAAAAAAATTATTAGCCCTCGAAGCAAAGTACTACTATGCATGCTCCTAGGGGGGAGGTTGGTAGTTGTTAACCATCGCGTGCCCCTGACCTCCACTCAAGGGAGGGCAATTAAAAGAGCACCCCATGCAATATATTTGTTACACAACTTTTACCATACGTGCATGCTACGGGACTTGCCAACTTCAACACAAGTATTCTTTAAATTCACAATCACCCAACTAGCATGACTTTAATATCACCACCTCTATACTCAAAACAATTCTCAAGTATCAAATTGATCATAGCATCCAATTCACTTCCTATGATAGTTTTTATTATACCCAACTTGGATGCCCATCATTCTAGGACCAATTTTATAACCATAGCAAATACCATGCTGTTCTAAAAGATTCCCAAAATAATATAAGTGAAGCATGAGATATCAACAATTTCTACAAAATTAAACCACCGCCATGCTCTAAAAAGTATAAGTGAAGCGCTAGAGCAAAACTATCTAGCTCAAAAGATATAAGTGAAGAAGATAGAGTATTCTAATAAATTCCAAATCAAGTGGGTTCCTCCCAAAAGGTGTGTACATCAAGGATGATTGTGGTAAACTAAAAATCAAATACTAATATCATACAAGATGCTCCAAGCAAAACACATATCATGTGGCGAATAAAAATATAGCTCCAAGTAAAGTTACCGATAGACGAAGACGAAAGAGGGGATGACTTCCGGGGCATCCCCAAGCTTAGGCTTTTGGTTATCCTTGAATATCTTGGGGTGCCATGGGCATCCCCAATATTAGTCTCTTGCCCCATATTCCATCAAATCCTTACCCAAACTTGAAAACTTCACAACACAAAACTCAATAGGAAATCTCCTAAGCTCTGTTAGTGCAAGAAAGAAAAAATCACCAGATAAGGTAATGTAATGAACTCATTCTTTATTTATATTTGTGTTAAACCTACTGTATTCCAACTTCTCTATGGTCCATACCCACCGATACTAGCCATAGATGCATCAAAATAAGCAAACAACACATGAAAAACAGAATCTGTCAAAAACAGAACAGTCTGTAGCAATCTGTAACTTTAGAATACTTCTGGAACTCTAAAACTCCTACTAAAATAGTAAGTTCTGGGCAATTTGTCTATTGATCTACAGAAAAAATAATCAACGCAAAATCACGTTTCTTTGAATTACTAAAATTATTTTCGTGTGCGCAGAGTTTCTGTTTTTCAGCAGAATCAAATTAATTATCACCGTAGGTTATCCTATAGGTTCTACTTGGCACAAACACTGATTAAAACAATAAAACACATCTAAACAGAAGCTAGATGAAATATTTATTACTAAACAGAAGCAAAAAGCAAGGAACAAAAATAAAATTGGGTTGCCTCCTGATACGTCTCCAACGTATCTATAATTTTTGATTGCTCCATGCTACTTTATCTACTGTTTTAGGCAATATTGGGATTTATTATCCACTTTTATATTATTTTTGGAAATAACCTATTAACCGGAGGCCCAGCCCAGATTTGATGTTTTATGCCTATTTCAGTGTTTCTAGGAAAATGAATATCAGACGGAGTCAAAACGGAACGAAATCAACTGAAGAAGTTATTTTTGGAAGGAAACCCACCTGATGGGCTTGGACTCCACGTCAGAAGATACGAGAGGTGCTCACGAGGGTGGGGGGCACGCCCACCCCCCTAGGGCGTGCCCCCTGCCTCGTGGGGCCCCCGAAGCTCCACCGACGTACCCCTTGCACCCATATATACCTACGTACCCTAAAACTTCCAGAACAGAAGATAGATCGGGAGTTCCACCGCCGCAAGCCTCTGTAGACACCAAAAACCTCTCGGGAGCCCTTCCCGGCACCCTGCCGGAGGGGGGATCCATCACCGGTGGCCATCTTCATCATCCCGGTGCTATCCGTGACGAGGAGGGAGTAGTTCACCCTCGGGGCTGAGGGTATGTACCAGTAGCTATGTGTTTGATCTCTATCTCTCGTGTTCTCTCTCGTGTTCCCTCTATGGCATGATCTTGATGTATCCCGAGCTTTGCTATTGTAGTTGGATCATATGATGTTTCTCCCCCTCTACTCTTTTGTGATGAATTGAGTTTTCCCCTTTGAAGTTATCTTATCGGATTGAGTCTTTTATGAGAACACTTGATGTATGTCTTGGTGATCAACTTGCGGGTTTCGTGACATTGGGAACCTATGCATAGGGGTTGGCACATGTTCTTGACTCTCCGGTAGTAGCTTTGGGGCACTCTTTGAAGTACTTTTATGTTGGTTGGATGAATCTGAGATTGTGTGAGGCATATCGTATAATCATGCCCACTGATACTTGAGGTGACAATGGAGTATCTAGGTGACATTAGGGTTTTGGTTGATTTGTGTCTTAAGGTGTTATTATAGTACGAACTCTTTTATAGATCGATCCGAAAGAATAACTTTGAGGTGGTTTCGTACCCTACCATAATCTCTACGTTATTAGTGGCTTTGGAGTGACTCTTTGTTGCATGTTGAGGGCTTGTTATATGATTTATCTATGTTATTATTGTTGAGAGAACTTGCACTAGTGAAAGTATGAACCCTAGGCCTTGTTTCCTATCATTGCAATACCGTTTACGCTCACTTTTATCGCTTGCTACCTTGCTGTTTTTATAATTTCAGATTACAAAAACCTTTATCTACTATCTATTTTGCACTTGTATCACCATCTCTTCGCCGAACTAGTGCACCTATACAATTTACCATTGTATTGGGTGTGTTGGGGACACAAGAGACTCTTTGTTATTTGGTTGCAGGGTTACTTGAGAGAGACCATCTTCATCCTACGCCTCCTACAGATTGATAAACCTTAGGTCATCCACTTGAGGGAAATTTGCTACTGTCCTACAAAGCTGTGCACTTGCAGGCCCAACAACGTCTACAAGAAGAAGGTTGTGTAGTAGACATCAAGCTCTTTTCTGGCGCCGTTGTCGGGGAGGCTAGCGCTTGAAGGTATATCTTTAGATCTTGCAATCGAATCTTTTTGTTTCTTGTTTTATCACTAGTTTAGTTTATAAAAGAAAACTACAAAAAAATGGAGTTAAGTTTGTCTCATATGCTTCGTCTTTTTGATATCTTTCGTGAGTATGATGGAAAGGAAAATTGTGCTCAAGTGCTAGAAGAAGTACTACATAGAATGCTTTTCATGAAATATGTAAATGATGAGCATGATTGCAATGTTGTTAGTATGAATTCCTTGAATATCCATGATGCTAATGATATGCAAAGCCACAAGCTTGGGGATGCTATGTTTGATGAATATGATATTTTTTGTCCCCCAAGTTTTGATGAGAATATTTATTATGATGAAAGCATGCCTCCTATTTATGATGATTATATTGATGAAAGTGGGTTTGGAAGAGTGTCAACTTTAGGAAGTAGTGATCCCACTATTTTGGAGGATGTTGAATCTTATTGTGATGAATATGAAAGTGGATTTGGAAGAGTGTCAACTTTATTTAGTGATGATTCCACTATTTCGGAAGAGGTTCCAATTGATTATGAGAACAAAGTTGCTATCTATGATGATTATTGTGATGACTTGTATGCTATTAAGGATAATAATAACCATGAAACTTGTCATCATGATTTTAGTTTTCAATTGGATTATGCCTCACATGATAATTATTTTGTTGAGTTTGCTCCCACTACTATTGATGAGAAGAATTTTGCTTATGTGGAGAGTATTAAAAATTCTATGTTTGTAGATCATGAAAAGAATGTCTTAGGTGCTGGTTATATTGTTGAATTGATTCATGATGCTACTGAAAATTATTATGAGAGAGAAACATATGCTTGTAGGAATTGCAATAATGTCAAGTTTCCTCTCTATGTGCTGAAAATCTTGAAGTTATGCTTGTTTTGCCATCCTATGCTAGTTGATTATTGTTCCCATAAGTTGTTTGCTCACAAAATCCCTATGCATAGGAAGTGGGTTAGACTTAAAATTGCTAGTCATATGCTTCATGATGCTCTCGTTATGTTTCAATTCTTATCTTTTATGTGAGCATCATTGCTATCATCATGCCTAGCTAGAAAGGCATTAAAGAAAAGCGCTTGTTGGGAGACAACCCAATATTTATCCTTACTGTTTTTGTGTGTCCAAATGATTATGCTACTGTATTAATCATGTTTTATAGCTTTTGTTTCAATAAAGTGCCAAGTAGAACCTTTGGGAAGACTTGGGTGAAGTTTATGTGATCTTGCTGTGAAAAACAGAAACTTTAGCGCTCACGAGATTAGCTGCCATTTCTTACTGGAGAGTGCTTTTAGGTTGATTATTTTTGAAGATGATTAATAGAAAAACTGCTCAGGTCCATAAATTTATTTCATAATTTTTGGGGTTCCAGAGGTATACGTTTGATACAGATTACTACAGACTGTTCTGTTTTTGACAGATTCTGTTTTCATTGTGTTGTTTGCTTATTTTGATGCATCTATGGCTAGTATTAAGTGGTATGAACCATAGAGAAGTTAGAATACAGTATATACTACACCAATATGAATTTAGAATGAGTTTATTACAGTACCTAAGTGGTGGTTTTATTTTCTTATACTAACGGAGCTTACGAGTTTTGTGTTGAGTTTTGTGTGGTCGAAGTTTTCAAGTTTTGGGTAAAGATTCGATGGACTATGGAATAAGGTGTGGAAAGAGCCTAAGCTTGGGGATGCCCAAGGCACCCCGAGGTAATATTCAAGGACAACCAAGAGACTAAGCTTGGGGATGCCCCGGATGGCATCCCCTCTTTCGTCTTCGTTCCACTACAAAAAAATACACTTCCGTGATGATACGTGTTTGTCACAGTAGGCTGCGTTTTTTGTCATGCATGTACATCCATGACAAATTTATGATAGAATCAAGATAGTCATACCTGTGCTGTCGTAGAAGTGTTCCATGACATTACCAAAATTATCATCACGGAAGTGTCCACTTCCATGACGATAAATCACGCGTCACAGAAGTGCTTTCGTCAAGGGTGACCGACACGTGGCATCCACCGTAACGGAACGCCGTTAAGCTATCGGGTCGGGTTTTGGATCCGATAACCCATTAACAGCCCTAACCAATGAGAAATTTCCATGTGTAAAATTCTTATTGGCCGGACGAAACACGTGTCAGCTTGTCAATGGGTCAGATAGGCGCCTATGATATGTCGACACATGCCACGGCCCACCACTGGCCCATTTAGCTTACAAAGCCGGTCCGTTTGACTTGGTCAAAAGTTAACGGGCTGGCCCATGAAAAGCCTGTTGACGGTCTCTTTGCAAATAGCCCATTTTACGACCCGTTAGGCACTAAAGGACATCGGCCCAACAACATCATGTGGACCGTCGAAAATAACACCAGCCCATTTCACTTTCGGCCCATGTATAGCCGACGACGTCTTTTGGCCCATATGAGGCCTTCGTATCTTTCGGCCCTTTACAGGCCCACGGTGACTCTAGCCCATAATGAACAGTAATTGTCTTTGTACCCGTTAACGGCCCGTGATTTACATGGGCCATTTCCAGCCCGTGTTAGCTTTCGGCCTATTGACGGCCCATACGTTCTTGGGCTCCTTTTCGGCCCTCGGTTACTTCCGGCCCATTACTGGCATGTTCCCCTAATGGGCCAAATTCGGCCCATGGCAAGAGTCGGCCCATTACTGGCATGTTCCCCAAATGGGCCAAATTCGGCCCATGGCAAGAGTCGGCCCGTTACTGGCATGTTACCCTAATGGGCCAAATTCGGCCCATGGCAAGAGTCGGCCCGTTTCTGGCCAGCCTGTCCTATATTCTGTCCCATTAACGACCCGTTATGCCTGTGATAGAATTAAGCTTTTGCAGTCCTACGGCCTGTTAACGGCCCGTTACCGTGCTGGGCCGATTACAACCCATGTAGACCCATTTATCCGACGGCCCGAGGCCCATTTATCGACAGCCCGAGGCCCACCGATTACAGGCCCATTTATCGACGGCCCGTAGGGGACCCATGGATCCTACGTCCTGTATATGGCCCATGGGTAGTTGCGGCCACTAGCAAACTAGGGAAAAAGAAGAGTAGGAAATAAATAAGGTCCAAACTAACGCTAGGCTATGAAGGCAATTGCACAGATTACATCCACTCGGCATCAAAGATCGCCACTAGTGCAAATATAGGGAACACCCTACACTATACAAAAATGGCTTGCTGTTTTCTTCAACCGGTGGCTGCACGTTAAGAATAAATTTTGTACCGCACCAAAACAAATTACAACTATATAACAAAAGGAAGGTTGGCATAAAACTTAACAGTCTAGCAGATAAATGCACCACCAGAAGTTCATAAGCTCGGTTCATTTGACCTGGCTGTTACATTTTCATGTTGTATTGTCCGATGGAACACCATAACCCTCGCCTTCATTTCCCCTAGGCTCCTGAACAACATAGCAAATGTCTGATAGTCTGGTTTCAAAACCATGCATATCTTGACGACATTGAGCAATGTTTCTCCTTGTTTCACAAAGGGCCTCTGTTAGGGAATGGACTTGTGTCTGGAGCGCAGATACAACATTGCTTTGAGCTTGCATATCTTGATCATGAGGCAGTTTGGACGGTATTGCCTTAACAACCAACCCAGTATTACGCATGAACGTGCTTTTGGCACTGATAGTGGACAAGTACTGACCCACTGCAGCAAGAGCTGACGTTGCGGTTATAGTTGCCTCGCCACCTTCATAAGGTGGCGGTTCCACCATTTTTTCCATAGCTCGCTGAAAAGTTGAGGTTTTACATTAGTAGTACCAGAACAGAAGATATTAAGGAGGCAGCAAAACCAAACAAAATAGCTTTGGTCTATATACAGAACTTATTCTGGTGAACCCATGTAAAATATTAGTTGTATTTTATTGCAAAGTACATAATAAAACCAGGTTCCAAACATATGACCATGTACCGTCGCTAATGTGTTGTCTATTTCTTCACATTGTATTGAGGGCTAAGGATAAAGAGATGAAGTTTATAATACGGTAAGCATAGTATGACATCATTCATATCACAAAACAACTTAGAACAGACAAACATGCAATTGTAACATTGTGTGGGCAAGTCCAGCACGGAACTAGATTACGGGTCAAGATCAAAGGAACATCACTCCTCCCTTTTAAACCTTGTAAGGTGCAATGATACGCTAAGACATATGTGTATAAAATTGAAAAGAGTAATAGACAATGGCTGCAAACCATGCAGTTCAAAGCACAAGTCAGAGTAAGTAGTAGTTAAAATGCATGAGGATTAAGGACTTACAACATCGGCTTTGACTGGTGTAGTCATGCCCTTCTTCTTGCTGGTGTGACAGTCCTTGAAGATTTCCACAACATTTGGTTCAGGTACTTTTTGGTCCTTGCGGGCTTTCCTCTACATTTCGAACAAGTCAATATAGATCTGATAATATGGTACAACGAAAAGAGTGAAACAGCAGCTAATTACAAGAGCCTCGCAGTGTGCAATATAGCTACGAGATCCTGTCGTCTATTGGAATTTCACTTTCGTACGGTTGGCCTTGTTCTTTGAACAATTCACCTACAAGAAGATAGATTTGTGTGGCACATGCGTCAATAGGACTTCAACATGTGATCTGATCACATATATATAATGTACCTGATACTTCGGATCAGACCAGTGTTTAACAAGGCCCCTCCAGTCTTCATCCGATATATTTTCCACTGGAGATGTTTGGGAAAGTTCCTTGTTAGCCTTGCCTTCAAAGTGATTTTTCCTCAAGTTATACCGATACTGTCGCAGAGCAGACTTGAAAACATGGGTGCAAGCTTGTCTGGTTGCATCATCTTGGCTATCCAACTTGAACCTCATCTGTTGAAAATTATGGGAGTCTCATTATCAGCAACCTAGAAAGTATGGGACAGAGCAAGACGATATTACTAGTTTCCATACATAACCATACTTACAGATAAATGGTCGAGGAAGGTGTTGAACTGGGTTTCGTCTTTGTCATTCCTGTACTGAACCCATGTTGGGAGGATACGTACATGACACCTAACGGCAACCGCTGCCTCTAATACTAACTTGGCTGACTCTGTAGCATCACGTGGCCTTTTTAAACCTAGCTCAAAACGGATCTCCATTCTTCCTCCTCTAGATTTAGTTAACCTATCAAGCATTATCCCTGATGTTTGTTTCCTCTTGCGCCTAGGTGCTAGTCCAACAACAAACATAGGAAGTGTTAGTGTACATCAAACTATGAAACTACATATAAAGAAGCATGCAACGGTAACTTGACTCCAGCAACTACCTTCTTGCTGTTGAAGCTCACAAGGTTCATCTGATATTGCCAACTCGTCTTGTGTCAAGAGTGCTTGGGAAGTAGTGTCAGGTGGCAAGGGAGCTTGGGAACATGCTGCTAGCTCAGTTGACGCACGAGTATGTCATGCAGCTAGTAGTACTGTGGTAGGTGTTGCAAGAACTAGGGCTGTCTCTACTTGTTTTTGGCAGCTATTTGTTTCTGTTTGGCTTTTTTTGCAGTTCGTGTAGCATGGGATGCCATGTTTGTAGAAGTTTCCGCTGGACTTTCACCTTCTATTGCACCATCAGTACCAACAGAATCTGCAGGATTCATCCGCTTCTCATTCCCTGCCATTCTCTATTTCTTCCTCTTTCTCTATGCCATCTTAAGTCAAGCCGACAAGAAAAACAAATAAAATTTAGTTCTTCAGAACAAATTGATGCGTGATGCAGACGAATAAAACTATGATGTTAGACAACCACATGATAGGAGGACGTAATATGTATGAAAAACAGGACGGAAGAGATAACCAGAACTATGATGTGTAAACTAAGAAGAAGACATTTCACCAAATTATAAGCAATGCAATTGAAGGTAGACACCATATGAAAGATGCTACAAATATCGCTCTGCCAAGTTAACAGTGTCTCAGAAATGGCGTTTAAACAAATGTGAAGTAGTACAAGAAATAAATCATATGCAAGATGCAAACAACATCACACTACCATGTTAGAGGTCTCTCGTCATTAGTGCCATTGCATATTCACAGCATTGCATATTCACAACTTATGATGTGTAAACTATGGAGAAGGCATTTCAACAAATTAGAAGCAATGAAAGCTAGACATCATATGAAAGACGCAAATAATATCACTCTACCAAGTTAAAACTGTCTCATCATAAGTGCCATTTCAACAAATTAGTAGTACAAGCTAGAAAAGAATGTGAGATGTAACCTATATCACACTCCGAAGTCAAACATGTCTTATGATAAGTGATTGTTGCAGGTTACACAATAGTAGTAATTTGATGTAAGAACATGGTGTGATAGATAGATATTGTATGTTCTAGAAACAGGAACATGTGTCTTATTCAAGTATAATGTGTAAAGTAAGCAGATGGAATTCAACAAAATTAGAAGCAATACAAGCTAGACATCACACATAACATGCAACCACATATAACAGTGCCAAGTTAGAGGGAGCACCAGTGATGCTGCACTAGGGGAGACGTGCTCATCATAAACACAGCTTTGTTGTCTATGCATGTGTTGTCTTGGAAATCATCTTGAGGGTGTGGAGGAGTAGAAACTATAGAGGCCCTCCGTTTGGAAGGAGCACCTTTATCCTCTGCCTTGCTAACTTCCTTCCGCTTTATTGATTTTGAATTGTCAAGTAAAACCGAGAAGAAAAAGCAATAGAATTCTCTCTTCAGAACTCATTCATGCATGATACTGACAATCACTACTTTGATGTAAGGCAAACACATGATACCAGGATGGAATATGTACGAAAAACAGGACGGCATGGCATGTTCACAACTGTTTGTGTAAACTAAGCAGAAACCATTCCAGCAAATAAGAAGCAATGCAAGCTAGACACCACATGAAAGATGCAACCAATATGACTACCAAGTTAAAAGTGTCCCATCATAAATGGAATTTCAACAAATTAGAAGCAGCGCGTGCTATAAATCATATGAAAGATGCAACTAATATCGCACTTCATATACTAAAGGTGTCTCGTCATATTGATTGATGTGGGATACAAAAAAACAATAGTTTTATGTAAGGACATGCTTAATAGATAGATGTACTATGTACTAAATACAGGAAGGCATGTCACATTAACAGGTATAATGTCACATTTACAGGAGTATAAGCTAAGCAGACTAGCACATGCAGTTTAACCAGATTGGAAGAATTACAATCTAGACACCATATGCAACATGCAAACACATATCACGCTACCAAGTTAGAGCAAGCACCTGCAATCCTAGTGTAGGGGAAATGCTGTAATCAACTACAGAGCTACGTTCACTATCTTTATCTAGCATTTCTGTTTCTTGAGAATCATGTCGGGAGGCTGACGCTGCATTCTTTAAATGAGGAGTAGTCCCCTTGCTTGCCTGCCTCATCATAAGTGATTGATGAGGGATCCACAAGAACATTAGTTTGATGTAAGAACATCGTTAATACACAGATGTACTACTATGTACCAAAAACATAAAGGCATGTCATATTCAAAGGTATAATGTGTAAGCTAAGCAGATGCAATTTAACCAAATTGGAAGCAATACAAGCTAGACATCCGGCTGGAGTGGTGAACATGATCATCTAGGACCTGAGAGCCTGGTGGGAGGTGGGCTGCTTCGCCACCATCGTGGCTTTTTAGTTGGCTTCCAGGTGATGCCTGTCTTTGCTGGGGTTGTCACTGGCTCGGCCAGTGCCCTGACTAGCTATTTGTCTTCTGGTGCTCACGGGATGGTGGTTCATGTAAAAAATATCTTCCCTTATCTTAATAAAGACCGACTTTGGCCTTTCGAATACAAGCTAGACACCAACATGCAACCACATATGACACCGCGAAGTTAAAGCAAGCACCTAGGATAGTGGTTCATTGCGAGCGAGGTCATCAACTACAGAGCTACGTTTACCGTCTCCATCTGCTGACACTGCACCCTTTATAGCATTGTAACGTGTCTTTCCTACCCGTATACCAAGCTGGAGCGACTTCTCTCTTTTCTTTGTTGCTTCTCTTTCGGCAGGAGAGTCTGAAATACCCTTGCATAAAAACACAATAGTGAGAGTATGTGTGAAGTGTGTGCAGAACTAGTGCACTGTAAAAGTAGTAGATAGCAGCTTAAAAATAAATGACAAGAGACATATGATAGCTCTACAACATTGCATGGCAAACAAAATTAGATTCTACTCCGTATGATTTTGTAATATATGAGCACAGGAAATACAGGTACTCCTCCAGCACACCACCACATGTGGTCATATCTAAGATAGCAGTCGACTGAAAATAAATAGGTCAGTCGATTTTTTAATGAACCATCCGATCTATAAGGAACGGGCAGATGGCCTTCGTCTACCTCCCGCCAGTCACTGTTGACGATCTTTCACAAACCGCCAGCGACCACCGGCCCAGACCCGTGCCTCCGCCGCCCCGCCCTCCCATCGACCTCACACCACCGCCGTGCTTGGCAGCGCCCCCAAGCCATCCCTTTAATCCCGGCTGACCTCCATATCGGACGCCGTTAGCTCTAGGCCGCATACGCCCCTAAGATAAACACCAAGGCGCTGCTTCCCCGGCTTAATAGTCGTACTAGCGCCTCTTACGCCGGGGAATGCTTCCGTTAATTGGGAATCAACTGGCCAGAAATTGAAATTCGGGGCCCTTGACATATGAACAACAAAACCTGTCCTTAACAGGATGGTACTGACTTTCATAAAGGTGCTGCATGGCTGTCGTCAGCTCGTGTCGTGAGATGTTTGGTCAAGTCCTATAACGAGCGAAACCCTCGTTTTGTGTTGCTAAGACATGCGCCTAAGGAGAAATTTCCACCGAGTGACGTGCCAGCGCTACTACTTGATTGAGTGCCAGCACGTAGCTGTGCTTTCAGCAAGAATTTCACCATTGGGAGCCGGTGCCTTTCGAAGTACTTTCACGTGTGAACTGAAGTCGTCTTGCCCAAGACCCATGGAGACCTACCTATAGTGGGGCGACGGACCTCTAGCTAAGGTGAAATAGTATATGAGGAGAAACCTTGTGCATCGCGAGTTACTAGGAACATCTAGTATCAAGAAGAAGCGGTCAACTAGTGTCTTCTGTGGGATGAATACCGTGCAAGCAGAGACGTAAGATTTGCACGAATAAGGGAAGAGGAGTACCTTCTTCGGTTGCCGGTGTGGTCACCTCCACATGTCGCGCTGATCTTCTTGTTTTTACCAGGGAAATCGATGTTCTGGAGGGTGCAAGCTTGGACGAACCCATGGCCAAATTGTTGACTATGTTGCCGTGGCTGTATGTCGGCGAAGGGGAAGCAGATCCGAGGCAGCGAAGGACGGCGTAGCAGGAACAACTCCGGTGCAGTGGAGGGTGGCGAAGTTGGAGCGGCAGCGGTGAGGCGCAGGACAGCTTGGTTGAACTGGCTCGGGTACGGACGGCTCGGCCTCGGCTTTAACTACTAGCCGTGGAGGGCGTTGCGGTTGAGGTTGCGGTGGACGACGATGTCGGGGTATCGGCTCCGGCGTGATGGAGGAGGGCGGCGGTTGATGGGTGGGATCGGGTGGCGGACGGAGGACGCCGGGGTTTCGCGGCTGGTGGAGAGGTAGTTTTGGCGCCCACGGAGTATGAATGGGGAATCGGACATGTGGGGGGAGCCATGTTTCCGTCTGGGACGCGCTTGTTTTTGGCTTTTTTGAACAGAAGATGGGACGCGCTTGTTTGAAATTTGGGGAAAGTACAAACTTTGCCCCCCTCTTAAATTTCAGACCTACTGCGGGTCGGGGGTAGGTTGGTAATCCCAGGTGTCCCAAATAGTGGGCGGTAGCGATTTTGGCCGCGCGCATGTGTGCTTAGGCGGCCATTGTGTATGAATGTTTTTCGGAGGCGGTTGCGTGGCGTCTAGATGAAGCTACAAACCCACCCGGTTTAGAACTTTGGACGTCGGGCCGGTAGGTTTCACAGGTCGGAGTTATTAGAAAAGTAATTTCCTTGTACTACCAAACATTGGTCTCACGCTGTTTCGGGCGAGTAGAGGCTCTTTTGGCGCTTCGTTCGAAATTTTGAAACACAAGCATTCACGTTTAGAGTACTCTTGAACTATGAGGATTGACCTAAATAGACAACGTTATATTTGACCTTGTATGTTTGAAAACCTCATTAAATTATCCGCTTCCTTTTGAATTTTGACACTTGAAAATCATATAACTACGATTATTTTGGAATGGAGGAGCTAAATTTGAATCTATTTTGTACACGACTACATATGCTACTATGTACAAAATCAGAGCAAAGATTGGTACCCCCATAGTTTAGGTATGGTTTACAAATGCCATGATATCAAATTCAAATGATTGAATGGACTTCATGTTGAATTCGATTTTTTTAAACCACCTTAGGTTGAATTCAAATGTATACTAGTTCATAGGTAGCTATTTATAAATGTCCATTGTGTAATGTTCGTAGTGTAATGTGCTTTACACACACAACATGAACTATACTCACGTTTATATTCGATTGCTAAAGTGATGCATTGTATGGAGTTCAAAATACTAACTATGTGGATCAATTGTGTCGAATAATAACACAGACATGCTCAAATTCGATAGAATCTAGATGTCTGATGGATCAATGACCGCTCCTTATGCGAATTGCAAATATCATGATCCCATCCTAATATTTGGATACAATTTATATCTTTAATCAATGTGTAGAGCAGTCTTTTACGTGTAGTTTCACTCTCCATCGGTGGTCTCTCACACATGCTCACACACTCTCTCCCGAGGTGTCTTTCTCGCACACATTCTGTAGATATAACCCTCCCTCCCTCTCGTAACCATTTACAACTGTTTTCACTAACCTTTATCACAAGCACTCTTCCTCTCGCAAACATACACACACACAATCCTCATCGACCCTTTCTATATACATGGACCTGCCTACGTGTCTCATGTACGCACATTATCTTTACGCCTGTCTCTCACGCATTATCTCACACCTCTCTTCCTAATCGACGAGTATGATTCTAGCAGAGCATTCTGTAGGATGCCCCTTAAAGTTAGGTTGGATGAATAGTAATATCAGAGATAGAGGGGTTACCTTAGTCCGAGAACCTAGGGTTACAAATCCTAGCCGGCTTTCTCAGTGGACACAGAGTCCTTCACAATTCTGCTATCTTTGTCTTGTACGACTAGTCATCCATGGGTCTTCCTAAATGTGTCATGGGCCGACCAATGTGGCGCAGGATGGAACTGAACAAAGGGCCTCACCTCGACCCACCGGACCTCACGCGGTGACACACCCTTTGCCCCCACGTCTCATTATCTTTTCACACCCACACATACCAACACAAACACCACACACACACAGAAAAATCTCCTGGTGCCTCTATTCCCTCCCCCCTTGCTTATACACACTCAAGGGAATTGAATCTCTTGTCGTGACGTCATATTCGTCTCTCTCTCTAGACCACCCTCATTTCTCGTGCTATCTCTCCCATCCCCGCCCCCCACCCCGTCGGCCCCTCTATCCATGGCTCTCTCGAATACGTAATACACACACATACCTCTCTAGGCCCCGCCAAATGCGTCAACTACACATTCACACATGTTACATCATGTACCCCATTGATCTAAAAATCCCTCTCTTAACGTTTATTTCGCATACAACATTCCTTTTGAATAAAGTGTGGCCAAAAAATTATTTTAGAGTTTCTACATATATACAACATTACAAAGTTATATGGAGGAGTACGAACCCTAATTTGCATTGCATTGTGCCCACAATGATATTTATTCCGCACTGTGAATTTGTATATTTTTATACTATATACAAAGTTAGTCATAATAAAGAGAAACGAAGAGCATCTCTCTCTCCATCGCATACCCCCCCCCGTACAGCCCTTTCATGTATGCACACAAAACTATCTCCATGTCCTCTAAAAGTAAGCCCCCAGAAAATTCACGCGTGTTTCATCTTTCTCTCGCGATATATGAAATGACGATCATTGTATTTGAAGTGAAAGCACGATACATACATTGGACTTCATAATCCACTCATTATGGACACCGTTTACTTTTAGTGGTTATTATACAGTCACAGACTCACCATACAACTTTGTATTTGCTCATGACATGACTAGTTGACCAGTTGAACGCTCCACGTGGCACCTGATCTAGTGTTGCATCACATTATCTCACTAACATCGTGCCCACCTGCCGACTTGTATCTACTCTACATCTACACTATTATAAAATACTTAAAATACACTCTTATAAAAAACAGAGTTGGTGATGATGGTGTGCCTGCCATCCTGCAATATAGGCCGTCCGATTTATATGTGATGGATAGGAAAGAAACTATGGCAGTTTTGCAAAAAGGTACCCACACACCTCTCCCCATTTGCAAATAAGGCCTTCCCTCATTCATCCTTTTCTCTCACAAGATAAACAAGTCATACAAATGCATCTTGATGTTACATGCAACGCACGGGTATCTTGCTAGTCAGAATGAAAACAAATGACAAAAAAATATTTTGACGGTGGTGCGAAGTCATGACCGCGGGCACAGCGGACAAGGTGGCCTTGTATTGGTATGTTGAGCCGTCTGTTTTAACACACATGAGCTGGTGTGGTGATTATACACACACACGCACGCATGCACACGAACTCCATCCACGCAACACTCACACAAACACATGCACCCACGCACGCACGCAACACTCACATGTACACACGCAGCCATGCACGCACGCAACACTCACACGCACACACGCACGCATGCATGCACACACCACTACACCACACAACAAACACACACTCTCACGCTCAAGTGCTCAACCTACACGTGCATGCGCACACATCAGGCCCTGACAGACACATACACAACCAGGTGATTCCCGCGCACGGGTTGGAACCTTGTCGCGCCTGCATAAATTTGTGTTTATCTGACCTTTTCCCTATGCGAACTGACAGGTGGGACCCACAAGGAACGTGGTCAATTTAACTAGTCAACATGGCGCCATGCAGACTATTTGGCTGGTCAACAGAGTGCAATCCGATGCTGAACTGTGAGCAAGTGACCGGATAATCACCGCGAAACGTATATAGTGACCGTAATCAGCTTATTCTGAAGTTCGGTGACCGTACTATGCTTTTCTCTCTGTAGGCCCTCCAAAACTACATCTCTACATGTTCTCGCATGTGTCGGTGTACTAGAATAGGGGTACCCTAGTACCCCGAACTTGTGCACGGGCAGTTGCAGCACCCCGCGGCAAGGCTTGCCGGGCGAACGCCAAGATCCTCCGTGGTTCCCTTGGAGCCATTCAAGAACAAAGTATTTAAGCTCAGGAGAAAAGGCCCCGGCAAGAGGAGCTTGCCAGGAAGGCCAACCAAGGCACGCCAAGGAACTTGCCGCGATGCGCCACGCGCTCCGGCAAGGCAACAAGGCCTCGGCAACAGGAGCTTGCCGGGAAGACCAACCAAGGTACCTCGAGGCCCGGTGAGCGACAAGCTTCCGGACCCGACAAGATAACAGCAGTGGCAAGGCGCTTGCCGTGGCAGGCGGCCACTCTGTGCCCACGCTCCAGCGCATCCACAAACGTGTCGCTCTGGGGGCCTCTCCAGGTGCGCGTGGCGGGAGGCTGTGCAGCCAGCGGTGCGCAGTGGCATGCGAAGCTGACAAGATCGCCATCGTGGCGAACGGTGGCGCCCCTAACGGTCCTTTTCTACACTATTTGGGCGACTCAGACGGACATTTAATGCCCTTGTCCCCTGCCGTCAGGGTTAGGTAGGGTGCACTGTACAAGTAACTGTACCAACCACCTCACTTTTTACATTTGTACCCTTCTCTGCGTTGCCACCTGTCGGTGACCCCTTTAGCGTATAAAAGGAGGCCCATGCGCAACGTAGAGGAGGTTCGACTGGTTCGGAATCCAGAAAAACACTACGCTCTCTCTCTAGAGCAAGAACACCAGATAATCAAACAAGCAGCAGTAGGAGTGTTATCTCTCCGGAGAGCTCCGAAGCTGGGTAAACTGCTCGTGTGCTTCGCCTCGATCTGCTCTTCGTGTGATCTCCGCCCCCCGCCAAACCGAAAGGGGCTCGGTCCGCCGGCCCCATAGGTGTTCGTGGATCAGTTTCCCCGACATCTTTGGCGCGCCAGGTAGGGGACGTCGACATTGTGTGAACCTGGTCCGGCGTTCACACGAGCTAGATCTTCATTCCCTTTGTCAACATGCCATCGAAGAAGAAGACTTCAGCGGCAGCCGCTCCGTCCACGTCACTTCCGCCACCGTTGGAGCAAATGAGTGGTGGAATGGACGCCGGCGGAAGAATGGACGTCGACGAGGAAGCTTATGATGCTGCCAGGTCCAAGGACAAGGCTGCACAAACCTCGACGACTGTACATGTTCCGCGCCACTCTGAGGAGGCGCAAGACCAACAGCGTCATGGCTCTCGCAGTGCCATTCGCATGATAGGCCAAGACCAAGCCGGTGGATCTCGGGGCGCTTAAGACCAGCATGCACGCCAGCATGCTGGCACGAGCGGGGCACGGTCGCCTGGACATGATACTGCTCCTTCTAACATCTTTAGAAGTCCGAGCACGTCTCGCTCCTCGCGCCGTCCGCCACTGCCACCCACCACTCCAGCAGAAGCTTTGGCGCGAGCTCAACTGCTCCTAGATTACCCTCCGACGTCGGACAAGATCGATGAATGGAGGGCCACCATTTAGAGTCTCATCGGCTACGCCAACGGCGACACTCAACGGCGGCCGAGCGCGTCGCCGCGGCGGCAGGGTTGCCGGGCGCGAGCCGGTGGCGACGAAATGGGTGGAGGTGCAACTACCATGCAATCACCACCCCGAAGGCCAAGATCGCCGACTCGCCGGATCCACCTCGACAGCGACTCCACCGCATCGTCGGATCCACGAGCTCGTCGCGATCAGCGCCAAGTTCTTCATGATCGACAACAAGAGGACGCTCGAACTCGCATCGAGCGCCGAAGAGAAGCGCGACGTCAATCTGACAAGCGTGCTGGGCCCTCTGTTGACATGCATGCGCCAGGGGAACCAGGCGATCTGCCATACGCGGTAGGTTGCCCTGCGTTCACTCGTGAGCTGTGGCAAGTCCAGTGGCCCAGCACGAAGAACTTCAAGCCAGACGTACCGGAGAAGTACGACGGCAAGACGCATCCGTCGGAGTTCCTTAGCATCTACACCATTGCGGTGCAGGCTGCCGGGGGACAGGATGACAAGATCCTTGCCAACTACTTCCCGCTGGTGCTCAAGCCCAACATCAGATCCTGGCTCATGCACTTGCCGGACAACTCCATATCCTCTTGGGCAGATCTATGCCATCAGTTTGTCGGCGCCTTCACAGGCGGACGCAAGCCTCATGGCCAGGAGAGTGATCCTCATCTGCTCGCCCAGAAGGAAGGAGAGCCCCTGCGCAAGTACATTCAGAGATTCAGCAGTGTGCAGCACAACATCCCAGATGTCCACCCTGTCGCGGTGATCAGCGTGTTCCATCAGAACGTGCGAAACCGCAGGATGCGGGAGGAAATGGCGATGTGCAAGATCAGGGACGTCAGTGAGTTATATGCACTAGCCGACAAGTGTGCACGTGCTGAGGAAGGGAGGAGACTCCCCGGAGAGAATGTAGGAGCGGGAGGATCTGACAGTGAAGATGCTGCCCCGGCAAGGAAAAACCGGCGGCGGAACAACAGGAAGAGGAAAGGAAAAGAGGTGCTAGTTGTTGAGCAGTCTGGCAACGGTGGTGGCGCCAAGAAAGCCAAAGCTGGTGACTCCGGCAAGGAGGTTGCCACGGAGGTGGCAGTCGCCGACAAGCAGGACGGCACCAACAAGCAGTATTGCAAGATCCACCGCACCAAGGGCCATGATCTCCAGAGCTGCAAGAAAGTCGAGCAGCTTGTTGAGCAACAGAAAGCTGAATACGAGCGGCGCGACAAGGAGAAGGCCCAGGAAGGTGCTGGGGGATCCGCCAAGAAACGTCCCGGCCGAGGAGGACGCCCCGGCAAGGCCAAGCAGCGGCAAGGAGACAGACCTCCTCGCGGCCGCGACAAGGATGAAGATGACGACGACGATGAAGACATGGATGATGAGGAGACTGATGAGCAGGAGTTCCAGAAAGCCACAGAGGTCCTGTGCATTGACGGTGGTGCTTCTCTGCATACCTCGCACTGTCAGCTCAAGCAGTGGGTGCGGGAAGTTAATGCAGCAGAACCACCCATCGAGTCACGCGAGCCTCTGAAATGGTCCAGCACGCCTATCATCTTTGATATTGAGGACCACCCTGATTGCAAAACTGCGGTCGAGTGCTTGCCGATGTTGGTTTCACCAACAATCCGCAACCTCAAGGTCACTAAGATGCTAGTTGACGGCGGGGCCGGCTTGAACCTGATCTCCTCCGCGGTGCTCCAGAAACTCCAGATCCCTGACAGCGAGCTCGAAGAGACCGGTACATTTCAAGGAATCAACCCGGGAAGGAGCAAGCCGAAGGGAAAGATCACGTTGCCGGTAACATTTGGCAGCGAGCTGAACTTCAGGACTGAGAGGGTCATGTTTGATGTTGCTGACTTTCCATTACCTTACAATGGAATCCTTGGCCGTCCGGCACTCGCCAAGTTCATGGCAGCCTCTCACTATGCGTACAACGTACTGAAAATGCCAGGCCCGATAAGTGTCATCTCTGTCCCTGGCGACAAGAAGGATGCTCTTATCTGTGCTGACAAGATCTACCGGGAAGCAGCAGCCGTAGCAGAACGCAAGACACTTGCCGCTGAAGCTCCCGGGGGGAAGAAGAAGACCAAGTCCGGCAAGAGCTCTGATGCCCACTCCGGCAAGCGCACCTCTTCGGAGTGCTGCGCTACCATCGAGGACGCACCATCGAGCTCCACCGGCAAGTGTAAGAAGGCAATGGCAGCTCCACCTGAGACCAAGAAGGTGTCCGCCAAGGAGGACGGCACTGGTGGTACCTTCACCATCAGCGCCACTCTTGATCCCAAATAGGAAAGCGCGCTCATTGCTTTCCTGCGGGCGAATGTTGACGTGTTTGCGTGGCAACCGTCTGATATCCCCGGTGTTCCCAGGAAAGTAATTGAGCACCACCTTGCCGTCTGTCCTCATGCGCAGCCCGTCAAGCAGAAAGTCAGGAAACAGGCAGTGGAGCGCCAAGAATTCATCGCAGAAGAAATCAAGAAGTTGGAAGCAGCAGGCCTTGTCAGAGGAGTGCTCCATCCCACGTGGTTGGCCAATCCTGTTGTCGTGTGCAAGGCTAACGGGAAATGGAGGCTTTGTATTGACTTCACTGATGTTAATAAAGCTTGTCCCAAAGACCCATTTCCCTTGCCGCGCATTGACCAGATTGTTGACTCCACAGCCGGATGTGATTTGCTTTCATTTCTTGATGCATACTCAGGATACCATCAGATCTTCATGGCAGAAGAGGATGAAGAGAAAACCGCATTTATCACCCCGTGTGGCACGTACTGCTTCGTATGGATGCCTTTCGGTTTGAAGAATGCTGGTTCAACATTCGCAAGGGTAGTCCACCACGCTTTTGAGCCACAGATGCACAGAAATGTGGAAGCCTACATTGATGACATAGTGGTCAAGAGCAAGAACAGGGCGACCCTGATTCAAGATTTAGACGAGACATTTGCAAATCTGCGCAAGATCAACCTCAAGCTTAACCCCGAGAAGTGCGTGTTTGGAGTCCCTTCCGGCAAGCTTCTCGGGTTCTTCGTGTCTCAGCGGGGAATTGAAGCCAATCCCGACAAGATCAAGGCCATTGAGCAGATCGAAGCACCAAAGCGCGTCAAGGATGTACGAAGGCTTGCCGGTTGCGTGGCTGCTCTCAGCAGGTTTATCTCTAGATCTGTTGAGCGCGCCCTGCCATTTTTCAAAATTTTGAAAAAGGCAGGTCCAATAAAATGGACTCCGAAGGCGGAGGCTGCGTTGCAGGACTTGAAGAGATACTTGTCCTCCACTCCAACACTTGTCGCACCTAAGCCGCAAGAGAAGTTGCTGCTGTATATAGCGGCAACCAATCAAGTGGTTAGTGCTGCGTTAGTGGCGGAGAGGGAGGCAGATGATGAGCCAGCAACCACGGCAGATGCATCCAGCGACAAGAAGGGGGCTTCGCCGACAAGCTCTGGTCCCGACAGAGATGGATCTGCGCAGGAGCATGATAAGATGCAGAAGAGAATGGTGCAGCGTCCAGTTTACTTTGTCAGTTCCCTTCTACAGGGGGCTAGATCAAGGTACTCTGGTGTGCAGAAGTTGCTTTTCGGCCTCCTCATGGCCTCAAGAAAGCTGCGCCATTACTTCCAAGCACATGAGATCACAGTCGTCACTCGCTTTTCGCTGAAGAGGATACTGCAAAATCCAGAAGCGACAGGCAGGATTGTCGAGTGGGTGCTGGAACTATCAAGCTTTGGCCTCAAGTTTGAGAGCACTTCAACTATCCAAAGCAGAGCATTGGCAGAGCTCATAGCAGAATGGACGCCAACACCAGATGAAGAAATTCCAGAGACGAGCATCCCCGTCAAAGAGGCAAGCAAAGAGTGGCTGATGTACTTTGATGGTGCCTTCTCGCTGCAAGGCGCTGGTGCGGGCGTGCTGCTTGTCGCGCCCACCGGAGAGCACCTCAAGTACGTAGTCCAGATGCACTTTCCCAAGGAGCAAGCAACCAACAATATTGCAGAGTATGAAGGATTGCTTGCCGGTCTCAGAATCGCAGCAGACCTTAGGATCAAGAAGCTCATTGTCAGGGGTGACTCACAGCTTGCCGTCCGCCAAGTGAACAAGAACTACCAGAGTCCATTGATGGAAGCATATGTTGATGAAGTGAGGAAGCTAGAAGAGCACTTTGATGGCCTACAGATGGAGCATATCCCAAGAGCTCAGAATGACATTGCTGATGGCCTGTCAAAGTGCGCCGCACTAAAGTTACCTGCGGAACCAGGGATCTTTGTGCTCAAGTTGACTCAACCATCCGTAACACCATCAACTGGACAAAGCAAGAAGAGGAAGTTGGTTTCTGGTGACTACTTTCCGGCAGAGCTCCCCGAAGCCGCCGCCAAGAAAGTCCCCAAGATCAACACCAAGGGTGCTGAGGGGCAGTCTGCTCCGGCAAGCCTTATGGTTTGTTCCGTTGAAGCAGACGCTCCCGACAAGTTTTGCTCCGGCAAGCTTTCTGGGGAACATCAAGCTCCGACAGGGCCACAAGTCCTTGCCGTAGAAGCGGATGTTCCCGCAGCAGCAGATGTGCCTTTAGTCCTTGTTGTCGAGCCACAAGCTCTAGCATGGGCACAACAGATTGTCCATTTCCTTCAGACAGGAGAACTTCCCGAAGAGCAAGAAGAAGCGGAAAAAGTAGCCCGGCAGTCAAGTATGTACCAGTTTGTCGATAGCATACTGTACAGAAGGAGACTCAACGGTGTGAAATTGAAGTGTATTTGCCGGGAAGATGGACAAAAGCTGTTGGCAGAGATACATGGAGGCATATGTGGCCACCACATTGGCGCAAGAGCACTTGCCGGCAAAGCTTTCCGGCAAGGTTTCTTTTGGCCGACAGCCCTCCAGGATGCAACTACACAAGTAACCAAGTGTGAAGCGTGCCAGTTCCACTCCAAACAGATACACCAGCCAGCTCAAGCTCTCCAGACGATCCCTTTATCCTGGCCATTTTCGGTCTGGGGGCTCGATATCCTCGGCCCTTTCCCCCGAGCTGTCGGGGGCTTTGAGTACTTGTACGTCGCAATCGACAAGTTCACAAAGTGGCCGGAAGTGCAGCCAGTGAGGAAGGTGATAGCACAGTCAGCAGTCAAGTTCTTCAGGTCAATTGTTTGCCATTTCGGGATCCCTAACAGGATCATCACGGACAACGGCACGCAATTCACGAGCCGCACCTTCATGCAGTACGTCCAAGACCTTGGTGCCAAGGTCTGCTTTGCTTCTGTTGCTCATCCGAGAAGCAACGGTCAAGTAGAGAGGGCAAATGCTTAAGTGCTGCGCGGGCTCAAGACCAGAACTTTCGACAGGTTGCGCAAGTGCGGAAGAAACTGGATCGAGGAGCTGCCGGTGGTTCTTTGGTCGATCAGAACGACGCCAAATCGAGCCATTGGCCAGACGCCTTTCGCTCTAGTCTATGGAGCAGAGGCAGTTCTCCCCACGGAACTCGTATACGGATCGCCTCGAGTGCTCGCTTATGATGAGCTTGAGCAAGAACAACTGCGACAAGACGACGCGCTGCTCCTTGAGGAAGATCGTCTTCAGGCTGCTGTACGAGCTGCTCGATACCAGCAAGCTTTGCGCCGCTACCATAGCCGCAAAGTTAAGGCCAGAAGCTTCGAGGAAGGCGACCTTGTTCTTCGGCGCGTTCAGTCCGCCAAGAATTCCAACAAGTTGATGCCGAAGTGGGAAGGCCCTTATCGGGTGAAACGAGTCACTAGGCCCGGCGCTGTCCGCCTTGAGACCGAAGATGGCATTCCGGTGAGCAACTCCTGGAACATAGAACATCTTCGTAAGTTTTTCCCGTAGGGCGCAGTTGCCGGAACCCGTTCCAGCAACCACCTTTTGTACAAGTCTTGCCGCTGTTGCATGTAATCCTTTGTACAAAGCCGGGCGCAGATCCCGTGCATAAAAAAAACCCATGTGCTCCGCACAACTTGTCCATTTCATGCATTAGTCTCTTTCTTGCATGCGTTATCTGACACTTTGTGCAGCACCTACATCCGGTAAGCAATAACGAGCCAAAGGGCTCCATATCATTATTTTCTCTTCTTTCTTTTTTTCAACAAAGGAAAAGAAGGTTCCCTCGCACACAAGTTTGACGGGGGGAAGGAGAAGATTGTGGTATGGACCAGGCGTCGTTCAAGCAAAGTTTTGCCTTGCCGGGAAGCAAACGACAGAAAAGCTAAGTTGCCAAAGTTTGAGCAATCAGTTTTTAAATTTTTGAGTTATCTTCCTCGAACGACCCTGCTTTGTATGGAAAACCTGTGCGCGGAGGAACCAACTCGTGGCTAGTTGCGCCCTTACTTTGTTTCGAGCCCGCTCAACAACTTAAGTGTGCTGCATCTAGTCGCAACAAGGTTTCTTGTCGGAAGCAGCACCGCCAGCAGGCTGCTGACGTTCCGCACTTAGCGCTCGCGGCTCGGGTGCCTGCGCCGACAAGTTCCCTAGAAGCATAGGGTAAAAACATACAAAGGAAGGAATCTAGTAGAGGAAATAACATAGCAATTGATAACAAAAATAAAGGTATATTACAAGATAACTTGTCGCAGCTCTAACAGACTGTTTTCATAACATGATTAGCAGTGACAAGGGAAAAGAAGAAATGGGCGGCCTAGTCTACGCGATCTCCCTCAACCCTCTTGATCTCGCTCACCTTGTCCACAATGGGTGCGACAAGGGCCTTGAGTGCGTCCCAATCGGCGTCTGGTGGCAAGGACTTGAGGACGTTGGTGAAGCTAAGGCCTGGATTGCGGAAGGCCACCTTCATCAGCACCTTCTGGAGAACCCCGGCGCAGATTCTGCGCGACTCGTCGGCCAGTTGCTTTGGGATCCTCTCCCGGAGCCGCTGGAGTGCCGTCGCCACGCCCTTGAAGAACAGGCTGAGCTTGGCACTGGGTTGGAGATTCTCGTCGGAGGGATACCCAAAGTCCTCCATCCCCAGCTGCGCCAGCTCCTCGTCGATGACTGTGGCAATACTCACCAGACCCTCGGTCCAGTGCTCCACAGTATCTCTGAATTAGTTCTGGGTAACTGCGATGCTCTCCAGCAGCGCCTTGTCAACCTTGACCTTCTCCGACAAGGTCTTCTCCCGCTCCTTGGCGTCGTCCAGTGTCTGCATCAGCGTGGCCAGCTTCAACTCCAGGTCTGCATTGGAATCCTTGGCGGCGCTGAGCTCCTTGCCCCTCTCAGCGAGAAGACCTTGCAGCTCACCGTGGGCGGCAGCATCCTTCTCACGCTCACGCTTGAGCACGGCAAGCTCCTCGCCGCTCTTCCCGATGTTGGCCTCCAGCTGCGCCACCTTCTCCTCCAGCTCTTTCTTGGCGGCCTCTGCGATTGCGGCAGCGTCCTTTGCTTCCTTGAGCACCCCGCCAAGTGCTTGCTCGCGCTCGGCGAGCTCCTCCTCGTAGCTGTCGAGGTTGGCCTTCCGCTGCACCAATTCACCTTCTCGCGCGGGCTGCTTCTCGGCGGCCAGCCTTTGTTCCTCCTCAGCTTCGGCCTTCTCGAGAAGGAAGGCCGTGCGCTCCTCGGCGAGTCGCTCCCGCTCCTGTGCCAGGGACCGGAGAGCTTCTTGATTGTGGCCCCGGAGCTCCTTTGCGCGCTTCTCCATATCAACTCCCGCCTTCGCGACGAGCGCTTCCCGGGAAGCCAGCTTGGCTTGCCGTGCGCGGTAGAGTGACAGCAGCTTCTGCAGCAGCTGCTCCTCCTCAGGCTCGCCACTGCTGCTGCTGGGCGCGTCGACCAACGACAGTCCAGCGGAGGCGAGCACCTCCTCATCGAAAGTTTCCACCTCGACCGGCGCCCTGGAGCTCGACGCCCAGGGTAGCTTGATGAAGATATCGTTGCCGGCCTTCAAGTAGGCGCCGAGCTGGGGCTCCTCGAAGCCCGGCTCCGCAGCAGCGGCAGAGGGATCGGTGGTCGGTGCAGCGCCTGGTGCTCCTGCGGCCTCAGGGTCGTCAGTGTGATCGCCCGACCCCTCGCCGGCTCCTGCGGCGGCAGCCTTGGCGGCCTCCTCGTCGGCGGTCTCATCAACACCGGCCCCTTCTTCGTTGGCGGCGGCATCGTCAGTACTGCCATGCGCGCCTTCCTCGCCGGCGCCCTCTATCTCCATTGGCTCAGCAGCAGATGGGTCTGAAGAACGAAGAAGGGAGAAAAATCAATCAAAAATCCAAGAGAAGAAAATCAGAAGAAGAAGAACCCAAGGGAAAGTTTTTGGACAAGTGAATTACCTGTGCCAAGATCTGCAGTTGCGGTCTCGGCCGCCGCAGGATCGACGGTGCTGTCCCTTGCTGGAGAACTGCCCCTTGCCGGAGAGTGCTCCCTTGCCGGGGACTCCTCCCTTGGCGGCGTAGTCGAAGCAGATGGCACTTCGGGACCAGCTTCCGGGCGCTCCTGATATGGCTGCTCTGCTCCTACACAAATCAACAAGCAAGATATCAACAAAGGAAAAAGCACTCATGCGCGCCTGACAGCAGAAAGCTAACTATGAACTTACGCTGGGGCTGCGCTGGGGGCTGCTTTGAGGAGTGGTTGCCGGGTCCATCAAGGTGGTCTCGGACCCACCCCCTGCTGACACGGTGGGGTCATCTTCGATGACAATCACCACGGCCTTGGCCCTCTTCGCTGCTCTCTGGGCCAGCGTCCTGAAAAGAAAGGAGTTCAGATTGAAGCAAGTCAGATACAAGATAAAAACAGCAAGATTGAAGAACTACAAGAGCACCAAAGAAACTTACTCTTCTTCCTCCTCGTCGGAGCTGAGCGCGGACAGATCGAAGTCCGGCTCCCCTCCGGTGCGGCGAGGCGAAGGAGTAGGATCCCTTGCCCACTTGGCGGGGGCGGTGGCGGTGGCCCGGGAAGATCCCGCTCCAGTTGCCGCTGTTGCGTGAGGCGCTCCCGCGGCAACATTGCTTGCCGCGGTAGAGCGTGTCACACGGCTCGGCGGCTGTTGACCCGGCTGCCGCCCCGCTACGTCCGCGGCCCTGCGAAGACGCCTTCTTGGCGGGGCCGGGGGCTCCGCCTGCGGCAAGCTTTCTGAAGGCTCGGGCTCTTCCTCGCCGGCCTCGCTCGGCTCAGCTTCAGAGCCGTCAGGCTCTTCCTCGCCAATGAACTCCGCGCGCTCGGTGAGGTTTGCCGCCTCTGCCGCCTCCGCCTCCTCCATAGTGAACCCGAATGCGCCCGCGGCAGCTGCGGCCGCAACCTCTTCCGCCCTAGTGGCGATGCGCTGCAGCTCCTCGTCGGTGGTGTCACGGGTGAGGCTCTTCTGCTCGTCAGCATGGACCGGCACTTCTTCCAAGTTGTCGAAGAATGCTTGCACGACGTCATCCGCAGGCTCTTGCCAAGTTGGAACAATTCCGTGTGAATCGCACAACGACATCATGGCGCGAATCCGGTCAAGCGAAGAATGGGTACCCGTTTGGAGCCAGTTCTGAAGCAGCGGCCGGGAGTACCCTCGTGCGCGGATGCGCCCGCGTCTCCGTCACCCAAAAGAGGTAGAAGTACTTCCTCAGCTCCTTCGTGCCGAGCTGGGGGAGAAGATCGCCCGCTCCTTCCGCAGCGCCGCGAGCCGCTGCGCCTCGGCCGACTTCACGCCCTTTCCCTTGTCGGCTTTCAGAGCCATGGCGGAGGTGGTGGGGGAGGTCGACGGCGTTGGTGATGCTGGTGGCAATGGGGGGCGGAGCACTGCTCTCTCGGCTTCGAGAAGAAGGGGGGAGCGGCGGAGGTTCGTGAAGATGGAGTAGTAGCAACCAGCAAGGGGGAACGAACTGCCCCTGTTTCCTCTGCTTATAAAGAGGGACGGGGCGGACGTTTCGCCCTTCCGAATAAAGAACCACCCACGATCTCTCCCACGACGCCGCATTCAACGCGTGTCGTTAGGGGAGAGCGCGGTGGATACGGAGCGAGATTCGGCGTGGCCCAGTCCGTGTGTGCCCGTGCCCTGTCTTGGGCCTGGCCCGACAGCGCTCGGCACCCTGTCTGGCCCAGGCCCGGGGGCTCCTGTCGGTGTACTAGAATAGGGGTACCCTAGTACCCCGAACTTGTGCACGGGCAGTTGCAGCACCCCGCGGCAAGGCTTGCCAGGCGAACGCCAAGATCCTCCGTGGTTCCCTTGGAGCCATTCAAGAACAAAGTATTTAAGCTCAGGAGACAAGGCCCCGGCAAGAGGAGCTTGCCGGGAAGGCCAACCAAGGCACACCAAGGAACTTGCTGCGACGCGCCACGCGCTCCGGCAAGGCAACAAGGCCCCGGCAAGAGGAGCTTGCCGGGAAGACCAACCAAGGTACCTCGAGGCCCGGTGAGCGACAAGCTTCCGGACCCGACAAGATAACAGCAGCAGCAAGGCGCTTGCCTCGGCAGGCGGCCATTCTTTCCCACGCTCCAGCACATCCACCAACGTGTCGCTCTGGAGGCCTCTCCAGGCGCGCGTGGCGGGAGGCTGTGCAGCCAGCGGTCCGCAGTGGCATGCGAAGCTGACAAGATCGCCATCGTGGCGAACGGTGGCGCCCCTAACGGTCCTTTTCTGCACTGTTTGGGCGACTCAAACGGGCATTTAATGCCCTTGTCCCCTGCCGTCAGGGTTAGGTAGGGTGCACTGTACAAGTAACTGTACCAACCACCTCACTTTTTACATTTGTACCCTTCTCTGCGTTGCCACCTGTCGGTGACCCCTTTAGCGTATAAAAGGAGGCCCATGCGCAACGTAGAGGAGGTTCGACTGGTTCGGAACCCAGAAAAACACTACGCTCTCTCTCTCTCTGGAGCAAGAACACCAGATAATCAAACAAGCAGCAGTAGGAGTGTTATCTCTCCGGAGAGCTCCGAAGCTGGGTAAACTGCTCGTGTGCTTCGCCTCGATCTGCTCTTCGTGTGATCTCCGCCCCCCGCCAAACCGAAAGGGGCTCGGTCCGCCGGCCCCATAGGTGTTCGTGGATCAGTTTCCCCGACAACATGTTACATCTAACAACTATGCAATACAACACTACTACTACTACACTCTAACACAATAAATCATATGTGTTTTTAGTTTTACTAGATATCATATTGTTACTTATAATTATTCAGTTTGCATACATTAAAATTGCCTTTGAAATGTATGGCCGGTATCATCTACCGCGCGGGAAAAATCCCGCCCTTTCCTATTTAATTGGGTTTGTATCGATGGATCGTGCGAAACAGCAAAACTATAGTACTATACAGTACAAGTGACAGTTCACTGGGCCGTCGTGTCGTCTACTCCTCCGTCGTAAGAGTGGAGCGCTCGCTTTCATAAATCTTCTAGTCCCTTTCGCCGACATGTGGGACATCAAGCTACTGGGTCCACGTGCCATACCGGAATACAGTGCAGAGCAGCCGGGGTGAAGCACCCCAGTCATGGCGCCGGCGTCGTAATGAGCAATGAGGCGTCAAATCACAAAGCTGCTCCTTTCCCGCAGTTAAGTTGGAGGGACGAAGTAATAATGCTAAAAAAGAAGTTGGAGGGATGAAGCAACCATCATTTCACTCGTTGCTGAATCCGCTTCTCCCTCATCTTCTTCAACTTAACCACGTGTTGCTTCTGCCGTTGTTCTGCCTCATGTGGGACGCGGATCAGCTTGGTCGCTTCTCCCTCATCTTCTTCAACTTAACCACGTGTTGCTTCTGCCATTGTTCTGCCTCATGTGGGACGCAGATCAGCTTGGTAAAGCACTGACACGTGGGACCGCATGTTAGCAAACCGACAGGACAACGTCCTCCGAAAATAAGAAACCTCCCCCGCCATCCACGCGGCAAAATCACCTCCTTTTTACTAATCTTTGATTCTATAATTTTTTAGATCAATATAATTGAGATTTGTATAGATAGCACACAGGAGCAAAACCAAGTGGTACGGTTAAGGGCATCCACAATGTGTAGCCAAATGTGAAAATAGCTTTTGGCATCATGGGAACCATTGTGGACGGTGTTGCCAAAGCCAAAAAGATGGAACCAAAGCTCCCTGATTGATTGATTGAAGGAATAGAAAAATGCAACGTCTATCCTCTTTCTCCCATGCTTGGACGCATGTAGTAGTAGTACAGTATAGAGCACAGAGTCTACTCCCCTATCCCTTCTATCACAAATCACAAAGTAGTGAGGCGTCAAATTTCAAAGCACGGACGAAGCAACTATCATTTCACTCTTCGCTGACTCCTCCATCGTCTTCTTCGAGAAACCATCTCACCGCACTAGTACTCCTAGTAGTAGTACTAGTAAAGGACTTCCTGGATGCAAATAAGGTGGTTGTCTAAGCTTGCAGGCGGCACTTGCGAACGACTTACCGTGGTCTCCCTCAATGGTGTTCTCCGTCGAACGCACTTCGCCAAACCACAAAAAAAAGTCGTCGATGTCACCGCAATGGGCAAGGAATTCAAATATAGTTACTACCTCCATGTTTTTGTACACAAGGCCAGTATATCAAAATTACAATTTGCAAAGGGCCACTAACACTAATCGAGGCAAAATTGATGGGGTTAGCAACCAAGGACATTAATATCCCTTGCATGCATGCGGAAGTGAGAAGGTTCGTTTGCATGGCGTGAGATGGTTAGCTCTTTGGTCTTTCGAGAAAAAAATACACATTAATTGACACGTGAAATGAGGATTTGTATCGAAGGAAAACCCCGCCTTTCTTTTTTAACACTAGTACTCCTAGTATGTACTACCTCCGTCCTGGTTTATAGGTCCCTTTTATAGTTTGTGCCAAATTTTGACTAAAGATTTAAGTAACAAAATGCTAATGCATGTCAAGAAAACTTATCTCATTGGATTCATATTTGAACATAGTTTTGAAAAATATAATGTTTGGTGACATGCGTGAACATTTTCTTAGTTTAATCTATGGTCAAAATTTGGCACGAAATACAATGGGGACAAATAAACCCGGACAGAGGTAGTACGTACTTATCCTATTTGGGTCTAGGCCTTGCATTGCCAAACTTCGCCACACATTTTTGCCAAGCTTGCCTAAAGTTTTCAAAATGAGAAGGAGGTACACTTGCGCACGGCTGTCGCGGTCGTACCGCACCCTCACACGGTCGCTCCTGCACGCCGCGGTCGCACCGCACCCTCACACTTCGCTCCTGCATGCCGCAAACCCAACCAAGGGAACGCACCCTCACTGACACGTGTTGTCGCATGTGAACAAACCAAACTCAGCCATCCTATCACTGACACATAATTTTCGTTCATAGAGTATGTTTATCCAACCGGAGTATCCGTACGGCCCGTGCGGTGGTTTGTTGGGGAAGAAGAAGAGGTGAGGAAGAAGGATAGAAGGGTTAGGAGACGTAGGATATTCATCCAACCGCCTGAAATGGTAGACTCAGGCGACTTGCATAACAAATAGTATGTTTTTACACAACAAAAGACCCATAATAATAAAAACAACAACATAAAGAAAAACTATCATTGCTCGCGGAAAGAGACAGCCTCGTCGTCTTTGGCTGCCGGCGCGAACCAGCTGTCGTTGCCGATGTGTGTCTCCGCACCATGGTTGTCCTCGGCCTCCAGCTACTCGTTCAAGCGAAGCGTGCGGGCGCTCTGCACGGATGAGAGCACAGCCCGGTTCAAGTCGAGGACGTCCGGTTCCGCCTGCAGGAGGGCCTCGATGGCAGCAGCATCCACGCGCTCCGCGTCGAGTCGAGCCTCCGCTGCCCGATTCAAGTCCAGGACTTCCGGTTCTGCCTGCAGGAGGGCGTCGATGAGAGCGGCATCCACGCGCTCCGCATCGAGTAGAGCCTCTGCCGCCCGGTTCAAGTCTGGGACTTCCGGTTCCGCCCGCAGGAGGGCGTCGATGAGAGAGGCATCCGCGCCCTCTGCGTCGAGTCGAGCCTCTGCCGCCCGGTTCATGTCCAGGATGTCCGGTTCCGCCTGCAGGAGGGCCTCGATGGCAGCGGCATCCGCGCGCTCCGCCTCAAGTTGAGCCTTCGCCGCCCGGTTCACATCCACGACATCCGGTTCCACCTACAAGAGAGCCTCGATGGCAGCAGCATGCGCGCGCTCCGCGTTGAGTTGAGCCTCTGCCTCGCGGTCCTCCTTTAGTATCGCCATGTTGAACCGCTGGTCCGCCTGCACCATGGGGGACTCGGACGCCGGCACGAAGTCGACGTCCATCGTCTCATATCCATCGCGGGCCTTCTGCGCCACGACCTCTGCAGTGAACATTGGATCGGCTTCCTCCTCCTCGTAGCTTGGCTCCAGAGAACTCAGGGATTGGCCCGCCGCAAAGCGAGCTTGGGAACGGAGGTCTGTGACACCGACTACCGCGATTTCTGTGCAGCGCTCCGATGTCAGCATCTTGTAGTAAGTGATCTTGCGGCGCACCATGGCTTTCCAGCGAACTAGGGGACGCTTGATGCGGGCTAGGGGATCGAAAGGTGGGGGAATGGGCTAGAGATTTGGTGTGGTTTTAGGGTAGTGGCTGGCATAGGCCGAGCAGCGAAGGTTCTGGTGTGAATAGTGGTTCCGGTGACGACCAGTCAATCGGTTTTGACTGTACATCGCTCTTGTCGCGTTCGCGTTGCAGCCCGACACGTTGGACCCTCCACGTCGCTCACCGAATGGAACGCGCTTCGTCTTGCGTTTTCGCTCGCTTGTGGACTGCAGTTGAGAGCAAACCGACGTCCCTCCCCCTCCCCCGCCCGCGTCATTTATTATACCACTACTCCCTCCATTTTATGCGGAGTAAATAAAAACAGAGGGAGTATACTACGGATGAGGATCCCGTGACGTGGCCGAACCCATTGAGTAACTGACATGCGGGGCCTAGCAAGCATGGGGTCCGCCAGTAAGTGATTGAAAGGGAGGGTAAGGCAGGGATACCTACGTCAAAGGATCCACTTCCACTATACTACTTTGACCAAATGTTAGAGTAATAATATATGACATGCAACTTACACAAATGTTAGAGTAATAATATATGACATGCAACTTACACAAAGCATACAGGGTCTAATGCGTTTTTCGAGGCTAACTTTGACAAAATGTTAGAGTAATAATATATGACATGCAACTTACACAAAGTATATGGTCAATTTTGTATGTGAAAGAAGTTTCCAATGATATAATTTTCACATTATACATCTCATGTACTCCCTCCGTCTAGGTGTGTAAGTCATCTTACGAAAACCAAATAATCCCAAAACAGGTAGGCGCGGTGCATTAACTTCTACCTCGTTTCTTGTTTCTTGACATATGAACCAACAAGAGATGAGGGTGCATGTGCATGCTTTTAATGACCTGAGACTATCAAACATGACATGCAGTGGTTAGCTCATTGCATGCAATACTATTAGTTAGCAAATAAACATTAATGTCTCTCGTTTTCCCCTCCTCCTTGGTCACGGTGCACAGCCTAAGAGTACTCACCTATGTGAAAGGAGTACTATTAATCTTGTCAATAGTCAAATTGGAAACCATCTCGAGTACAAATCTAGGAGTACGTACAAATCTAATAATATTGATTGGGCATTGTTGAATGTTGATACCTTTTTTTATCATAGTAGAGATACTTTGACTACACATAAAACTTATATCTAAGGTAGAAAGGATAGGAGGGAGTATATTGTACGTTCAAAAACGAAACAAACATTGAATACCCTTTATATATGATTTGCGGATGCTATGATCACCGGTTCAAAAAATTTAATCCGCCTTAGGTATCACGTGCCCCCACTCGTTCCCTCTTGATTTCATCTCGGGGTCCGGAGATCTATTGAAAGAGGACTAGGGTGGGTACATGCGAATGATACTCGGTGGAATGTTCAAATGAGGCATGCGGGAGGATGGACTCGACTGGAGGGCGACATGATCGATGGATAAGAGGGTTGGAGAGGAATGAGAAATAAGCAAACACCACATGATTACACTTGAACGGCTCAAATAAACAATAAGTTGTATCGCTTGGCCTACATAGTGAAAGGCCTAATGTGTAATTCGGAGCACTCACGCTCGAATATGGCCGGGAAAACAGGGAAACCGACATGTGGGGCACACCCGTCGGGACCATGTAGCGCAGATTAGTCCAATGGAGGAGCTGGCCCACGACCTCCTCGCCACCGACAACCGTTCATGTGGGTCTTTGGGGCCAACAACGGGGCGCAGCTCCAGCACCACCTCTAGACACGGCGACCGCGGTGAGCGACACGCTCATATCGTCGATAGACACGGTCGGTTTCAGTGTGCCGAGGGTGGCGTTTGTGCTGTGGCATGACCAACGGTATGTTTGGTTTGTGCCCAAGGTTGCCCCATCAAAGCATTGGGTAGCCAAAATTTTGGTTGAGGTATTGGTTGCCCATGATTTGGCCGACATTGGCAAGAAAAATGAACTAGAGTTGGCTAGAGTTCATTGGCATGCCAAAGAAATGGCAACCATCCAAACAAAGACCAATCTTTGGGTCATGACCAAAATTTTGGTAAGGTGCACTTTGGGCACAATCCAAACACACCCCAACACCCGGCTCGTCGCGGATGCACGGGGCATCGCAACGCGTCCGCGGAGTGGTGTAGCGCGGCCAACTGCATCCTCTGGACCTGAGACCATGCCGGGTCATCTTGCTTTTTCAATGACATGCGGGGATCACATTTGAGCAAAGGGCATCTCCAACATTGCCACGACCGCAGCTGACTAACCTGGCACACCAAAGCCCTCCTCCCTCGCACCGTTGCGTGGTGTGTTCCCAGCCGGCGCCAGCTGCCCGCATTCATCCCGTCCGTCCGTATGTCGTCGTTAAGAGGCTCGGTGCCCAAGGAACCAACTCCAGCGACTTAATGACGCACCCGGACACTTGGCCTCACCAGAATGCGCTACTTAAAGCGGCAACACCCAACTAACCTCCACACCATAGCGCATCGTCCTCCTACCTGACACCACATCCGCCATGACCGCAAGTGTGAACGCTCTGTGGGAGAGCTTGTCTTCGGGGATGAAGCTCGAGGTCACCGCCCTCGCTCAAGTCGCCTCTCGCGACGCAATAGCGGCATAGTCGGAAGCGGACGCGACCTCACAAGCGGTTGCCACGCTGGCGGCCGACGACGGGAGCACCGTCAGCCACATGTCCTACTTGCCGCCGTCCAACGTCCGGCACCACCGAGGTTGGGACTCCTCCGAGGATGAGTAGGGCATGGGAGTTGGCAGGGCATGGTGTGCCAACTGGCCGGTCCGTATCCCGTGTTCTACTCTTCCTCACCAGAGATCGCACCTTCACTTCACAGGTCTTGAACCCCACCCCCGTACATAGAGATCGCAGATGGAGGACGTCGGTTGCCGCCGTAGAATAGGTTTAGGGTCGGGTTTCTTTTATTTTTCTGTCTTATAGAAGTTCGAAATGTAATGAAAATCTGCCGTGTTTGCATTAATCTCGGCCCGTGTATATGAACTTTCACAATAATATACATATTGTAGGAGTACTAGTGCACGGAAGATCAAGATCTTGTGGGAGAAAAGGATGAACGAGGGAAAGCCTTATCTGCAAATGTGGAGAGGAGTGTGGGTAAATTGTCATAGTTTCCTTCCTATCCGTTAGATATAGATCGGACGGCCTATATTGCAGGATGACAGGCACACCATCATCACCAACTCTGCTCTTTACTGAACCGAGACAAATCTAAAAAACCCAACTAAGCCAACCTCCCAGCATATCACGCAGGAAAAGACCCGGCCGCACCGTTTTAGTCGGGTTTACTGGATTACTAGTAGTAGTATCGACGGATCGCGCGAAGCAACATTTTTTTTGAGGGGGCGAAGCACCTACTTTAAAAGGAAAAAAGGCGGTACACTCACAGCACTCCTGTCGCGGTCTCATTGCACCCCACACACATTCGGTCCTGCACACGGCTCACGCAAACGGAACGCGCTTCGGCTTGCCTCTTCACTGACACGTGGGACTGCACTTGGAGAAACCGACCATGCGCCAAACTCCCCCCGCCCACTGCGCAAAAATCCTCCTCCCCCCACACAAAAATTCCCCCCAAATTCGATTCAACCGCCCTTCGGCCAAATATTCCCCAAACCCCCCTCCCCCCGTACCCCCTCCACTCCATTCCCTCCGCCAAAGCCGCCCTCCCCGCCGCGCTGATACATCGGCGCCGCGGTTCATCAAGGGGACGCACGGCCATCCTCTCGCTCCCACAGTACACTCTCGTAGACTGCCGTCCTCTAGCCGCGCCGCCACCTCTGGCTACGTTCTTGTGGAGGCGCACGGCGGTCAGTGCCGCCACCGCTGGCGATGTCCGTGTGGAGACGCACGGCGGTTAGCTTCTCCCACGATACGCGCATTCTAGACTGAGGCCCCGTTCATCTCGGTGTCGCGCTGAATGTTAGCTGATAGACGCTGTTAATCTCACTGTTTGCCGAAGTAGTTTACTGTCAATATGCTCTGCTTAAGAAGCTTCCTTGCCCTGTTCTGCACTCAATCTGCTTAGCTGAGATGGCATGCCAAGGCCGATTAGTTGCTAAAATATCCTGCCATATATTTATTGTGACGTAGATTGCCATGGTCTAGTAGCCAATCTGTTAGGTGAAATAGCTCTACACCGTTTTATACTTGATCTTTGTTGCTACGCTGGCCTTCGGTAGTTTGATGGCTATGTGCTTGGGCTCATTGACTATTGAAACAGCCTGCCATAATTTAGCACTCAAATCTGTTTGCTGAATTAGCTTTACATATATTTTGTTACTTAGATCTGCTCGTCCAAATATCTTGCCATAGCTTTAGACATCGACCTAGGTATTTTTTTTCTGGACTTCGTAAAAAAGCATATATGTTTTTCCTGTAATATCTAGTAGAAGAACTAATTTGTATGTCTAACAGATGGACAGGACTTGGATAACTTCTGCTCGAAGATTCTCCGCTGCATATGTCGAGGGGGTTGAAAACTTCATGAACTTTATCAGAGATGAGTACGGTGGTCCTAAATCAGATGTGCTCTGCCTGTGTAGCAGTTGTATGAATTCAGTTACAAGACCCCAGTTAACTGTGCAAAATCATCTACACTTGTATGGGATGTCGGTCACATATACTAGGTGGGTTCATCATGGTGAAGCCGTGAACGTCAATGTTATTGACTACGTGGAAGCAGCAGATCACCATCTTGATCTGCCTGATGCTCAGGTGGAAGAGGAGGAGGAGGTGGTGGTGGCGGAGCCAGTGAGTTTGACCAACATTGAAACAATGCTATGAAATGCTCGTGCATTCCGTGAACTTTCACTTGCAGAAGAAAAATTGTGGGCCCGCATGTTGGAACAATCCAACGTTGCTGTCACCCCAGGAAATAAGCTGTCAGTATTCTCAGCTATGGTCATCTTTCTTTAGGTGAAGACATCTGAGTGGATGACCAACAAATCATTCGATGCGATGTTGGCTGCTTTCCGCAAATCTTTCCCAGATGCGTCTGAGCTGCCACACACCTACATTAAAATGAAGAATTTCCTTCATGCAGTTGGAATTGGATATGATAAGATCCATGTTTGTAAGAATAATTGTGTTCTGTTCCAGAAGGATTATTCCAACTTAAGTGAATGCCCGAAATGCAAATCATCAAGAAGGAAAGATGGCGATGCTGTGAAGAGGGTTCCTCATAATGTTCTGAGACATTTTCCAATTACACCAAGATTGCAGAGGTTGTTTCATGATGCTGAAACAAGAGAGGATGTACTGTGGCATTCTAGGAACCAGGAGTACATAGATCAGAATGTAATGAGCCATCCATATCATGGTAGTGAGTGGAAAAGCTTCAATGATAAACACAAAGAGTTTGTTGCTGACCCGAGAAACATTAGACTTGGCTTAGCTTCAGATGGATTTAACCCATTTGGCCACCAGAGCGCCACATATTGTTGGGGAACGTAGCAGAAATTCAAAAATTTTCCTACGAATCACCAAGATCTATCTATGGAGAGACCAGCAACGAGTAGAAAGGAGAGGAGAGTTTGCATCTACATACCCTTGTAGATCGCTAAGCGGAAGCGTTCAAGTGAATGGGGTTGATGGAGTCGTACTCGTCGTGATTCAGATCACCGATGATCAAGTGCCGAACGGACGGCACCTCCGCGTTCAACACACGTACAGCCCGGTGACGTCTCCCACGCCTTGATCCAGCAAGGAGAGAGGGAGAGGTTGAGGAAGACTCCATCCAGCAGCAGCACAACGGCATGGTGGTGGTGGAGGAGCGTGGCAATCCTGCAGGGCTTTGCCGAGCACCTACGGGAGAGGAGATGTGTCACGGGAGGGAGAGGGAGGCAACCAAAGGCCTTGGGTATTATTGCTCCTCCTTTTCCCCACTATATATAGGGCCAAGGGAGAGGGGGAGGGCGCAGCCTTGCCCCCTCCTCCAAGGAAGGGTGCGGCTAAGGGTGGGGAGGAGTCCATCCTCCCCAAGGCACCTCGGAGGTGCCTTCCCCTTTAAGGACTCTCCCCCTTTTCCTTTATCTTGGCGCATGGGCCTCTAGGGGCTGGTGCCCTTGGCCCATGTAGGCCAAGGCGCACCCCCTTCAGCCCATGTGGCCCCCGGGGCAGGTGGCCCCACCCGGTGGGCCCCCGGGACCCTTCCGGTGGTCCCGGTACAATACCGATGACCCCGAAACTTGTCCCGATGGCCGAAACAGGACTTCCTATATATAAATCTTTACCTCCGGACCATTCCGGAACTCCTCGTGACGTCCGGGATCTCATCCGGGACTCCGAACAACATTCGGTAACCACATACAAGCTTCCTTTATAACCCTAGCGTCATCGAACCTTAAGTGTGTAGACCCTACGGGTTCGGGAGACATGCAGACATGACCGAGACGTTCTCCGGTCAATAACCAACAGCGGGATCTAGATACCCATGATGGCTCCCACATGTTCCACGATGATCTCATCGGATGAACCACGATGTCAAGGACTCAATCGATCCCGTATTCAATTCCCTTTGTCTATCGGTATGTTACTTGCCCGAGATTCGATCGTCGGTATACCGATACCTTGTTCAATCTCGTTACCGGCAAGTCTCTTTACTCGTTCCGTAACACATCATCCCATGATCAACTCCTTGGTCACATTTGCGCAAATGATGATGTCCTACCGAGTGGGCCCAGAGATACCTCTCCGTTTACACGGAGTGACAAATTCCAGTCTCGATCCGCATAAAACAATAGATACTTTCGGAGATACCTGTAGTGCACCTTTATAGTCACCCAGTTACGTTGTGACGTTTGATACACCCAAAGCACTCCTACGGTATCCAGGAGTTACACGATCTCATGGTCAAAGGAAGAGATACTTGACATTGGCAAAGCTCTAGCAAACGAACTACACGATCTTTGTGCTATGCTTAGGATTGGGTCTTGTCCATCACATCATTCTCCTAATGATGTGATCCCGTTATCAACGACATCCAATGTCCATAGCCAGGAAACCATGACTATCTGTTGATCACAACGAGCTAGTCAACTAGAGGCTCACTAGGGACATATTGTGGTCTATGTATTCACACGTGTATTACGATTTCCGGATAATACAGTTATAGCATGAATAAAAGACAATTATCATGAACAAGGAAATATAATAATAATACTTTTATTATTGCCTCTAGGGCATATTTCCAACAGTCTCCCACTTGCACTAGAGTCAATAATCTAGTTCACATCGCCATGTGATTAACACTCACAGGTCACATCGCCATGTGACTAATACCCAAGAGTTTACTAAAGTCAGTAGTCTAGTTCACATCACTATGTGATTAACACTCAATGAGTTTTATGTTTGATCATGTTTCTTGTGAGAGAGGTTTTAGTCAACGGGTCTGAACCTTTCAGATCCGTGTGTGCTTTACAAATCTCCATGTCATCTCCTAGATGCAGCTACCACGCTCTATTTGGAGCTATTCCAAACAACTGTTCTACTTGGAGCTATTCTAAATTATTGCTCCATTATATGTATCCGGTCTCTCTACTCAGAGCTATCCGGATAGGTGTTAAGCTTGCATCGTCGTAACCTTTACGATGAACTCTTTTACCACCTCCATAATCGAGAAAAATTCCTTAGTCCACTAGTTACTAAGGATAACTTTGACCGCTGTCCTGTGATCCATTCTTGGATCACTCTTGTACCCCTTGACTGACTCATGGCAAGGCACACTTCAGGTGCGGTACACAGCATAGCATACTGAAGAGCCTACGTCTTAAGCATAGGGGACGACCTTCGTCCTTTCTCTATATTCTGCCGAGGTCAAGCTTTAAGTCTTAACTTCGTACCTTACAACTCAGGCAAGAACTCCTTCTTTAACTGATCCATCTTGAACACCTTCAAGATCATGTCAAGGTATATGCTCATTTTGAAAGTACCATTAAGCGTTTTGATCTATCCTTATAGATCTTGATGCTTAATGCTCAAGTAGCTTAATCCAGGTTTTCTATTGAAAAACACCTTTCAAATAACCCTATATGCTTTCTAGAAATTCTACATCATTTCTGATCATCAATATGTCAACAACATATACTCCTCAGAAATTCTATAGTGCTCCCACTCACTTCTTTGGAAATACAAGTTTCTCATAAACTTTGTACAAACCCAAAATCTTTGATCATCATCAAAGCATTCATTCCAACTCCGAGATGCTCACTCCAGTCCTTAAAAGGATCGCTGGAGCTAGCATACCTTTTAGCATCCTTAGGATCGACAAAACTTTTCTGATTGTATTGCATACAACCTTTCCTTACGAAAACTAGTAAGGAAACTTGTCTTGACATCCATCTGCCAGATTTCATAAATGCAGCTAATGCTAACATGATTCCGACGGACTTTAAGCATCGCTACGAGTGAGAAAATCTCATCGTAGTCAACTCCTTGAACTTTTCGGAAAATACTTCGCCACAAGTCGAGCTTCATAGACGGTGACATTACCATCCACGTCCGTCTTCTTCTTAAAAGATCCATTTATCTCAATGGATTGCCGATCATCGGGCAAGTCCATCAAAGTCCATGCTTTGTTCTGATATATGGATACTATCTCGGATTTCATGGCTTCTAACCATTTGTCGGAATTCAGGCCCACCATCGCTTCTCCATAGCTCGTAGGTTCATTGTTGTCTAGCAACATGACCTTCAAGACAGGATTACGTACCACTCTGAAGTAGTACGCATCCTTGTCATCCCACAAGGTTTGGTAGTGACTTGATCCGAAGTTTCATGATCAATATCATAAGCTTCCACTTCAATTGGTGTAGGTGCCACAGGAACAACTTCCTGTGCCCTGCTACACACTTGTTGAAGAGACGGTTCAATAACCTCATCAAGTCTCCACCATCCTCCCACTCAATTCTTTCGAGAGAAACTTTTCCTCGAGAAAGGACCCGATTCTAGAAACAATCCATATTGCTTTCGGATCTGAATTAGGAGGTATACCCAACTGTTTTGGGTTTCCTATGAAGATGCATTTTATCCGCTTTGGGTTCGAGCTTATCAACCTGAAACTTTTTCATATAAGCGTCGCAGCCCCAAACTTTTAAGAAACGATAACTTAGGTTTCTCTAAACCATAATTCATACGGTGTCATCTCAACGGAATTACGTGGTGCCCTATTTAAAGTGAATGTGGTTGTCTCTAATGCCTAACCCATGAACAATAGTGGTAATTCGATAAGAGACATCATGGTACGCACCATATCCAATAGGGTGCAACTATGATGTTCGGACACACCATCACACTATGGTGTTCCAGGCGGTATTAATTGCGAAACAATTTCCACAATGTCTTAATTGTGTGCCAAAACTCGTAACTCAGATATTCATCTCTATGATCATATCATAGACATTTTATCCTCTTGTCACAATGATCTTCTACTTCACTCTGAAATTACTTGAACCATTCAATAATTCAGACTTGTGTTTCATCAAGTAAATATTCTCAACATCTACTCGAATCATCTATGAAGTAAGAACAGAAAGATATTCACTGCATGCCTCAGCACTCATTGGACTGCACACATCAAAATGTGTTACTTCCAACAAGTTGCTCTCTTGTTCCATCTTACTGAAAATGAGGCTTTTCAGTCATCTTGCCCATGTGGTATGATTTGCATATCTCAAGTGATTCAAAATCAAGTGAGTCCGAACGATCCATTTGCATGGAGTTTCTTCATGCATATACACCAATAGACATGGTTCGCATGTCTCAAACTTTTCAAAAACGAGTGAGCCCAAAGATCCATCAATATGGAGCTTCTTCATGCGTTTTAAACCAATATGACTTACATGGCAGTGCCACCAGTAAGTGGTACTATCATTACTATCTTATATCTTTTGGCATAAAAATGTGTATCACTACGACCGAGATTCAATAAACCATTCCTTTAGGTGCAAGACCATTGAAGATATTATTCAAAATAGAGTAACCATTATTGTCCTTAAATGAATAACCGTATTGCGATAGACATAATCTAATCATGTCTATGCTCAACGCAAACACCAATCTCGGTGGTAGAGGGAGCGTGCGATGCTTGATCATATCAACCTTGGAAACACTTCCAACATATATCGTCAGCTCACCTTTAGCTAGTCTCTGTTTATTCCGTAGCTTTTATTTCGAGTTACTAACACTTAGCAACCGAACCGGTATCCAATACCCTGGTGCTACTAGGAGTACTAGTAAATTACACATTAACATAATGTATATCCAATATACTTCTATCGACCTTGCCAGCCTTCTCATCTACCAAGTATCTGGGGTAATCCTGCTCCAGTGGTTGTTCCTCTTATTACAGAAGCACTTAGTCTCGGGTTTGGGTTCAACCTCGGGTTTCTTCATTGGTGCAGCAGCTGATTTGCCGTTTCATGAAGTATCCCTTTGTTCCCTTGCCCTTCTTGAAACTAGTGGTTTCACCAACCATCAACAATTGATGCTCCTTCTCGATTTCTACTTTCGCGATGTCAAACAACGCGAATACCTCAAGGATCATCATATATGTCCTTGATATATTATAGTTCATCACGAAGCTCTAGCAGCTTGGTGGTAATGACTTCGGAGAAACTATCACTATTTCATCTGGAAGATCAACTCCCACTTGATTCAAGTGATTGTTGCACTCAGACAATCTGAGCACAAGCTCAACGATTGAGCTTTTCTCCCTTAGTTTGCAGGCTAAGAAAATCGTCGGAGGTCTCATACCTCTTGACGTGGGCACGAGCCTAAAATCCCAATTTCAGCCCTTGAAACATCTCATATGTTCCGCGATGTTTCGAAAACGTCTTTAGTGCCTCAACTCTAAACCATTTAACTGAACTATCACGTAGTTATCAAAACGTGTATGTCCGATGTTCGTAACATCCACAAATGACGTTTGGGGTTCAGCACACTGAGCGATGCATTAAGGACATAAGCTTTCTACTGATCGCATAATTGCTACTATCAACTTTCAACTATATTTTCTCTAGGAACATAACTAAAACAGTAGAACTACAGCGTGAACTACGACATAATTTGCAAAAGGTCTTTTGACTATGTTCAGGATAATTAAGTTCATCTTATGAACTCCCACTCAGACAGACATCCCTCTGGTCATCTAAGTGATCACATGATCCGAGTCAACTAGGCCGTGTCCGATCATCACGTGAGACGGACTAGTCATCATCGGTGAACATCTTCATGTTGATTGTATCTTCTATACGACTCATGCTCGACCTTTCGGTCTCCGTGTTCCGAGGCCATGTCTGTACATGCCAGGCTCGTCAAGTTAACCCTAAGTGTTTTCGCTGTGTAAAACTGTCTTACACCCGTTGTATGTGAACGTAAGAATCTATCACACCCGATCATCACGTGGTGCTTCGAAACGACGAACTGTAGCAACGGTGCATAGTTAGGGGAGAACACTTCTTGAAATTTTAATGAGGGATCATCTTATTTACTACCGTCGTTCCAAGCAAACAAGATGCATAAACATGATAAACATCAAATGCAATCAAATAGAGTAGTGACATGATATGGCCAATATCATATAGCTCCTTTGATCTTCATCTTCGGGGCTCCATGATCATCTTGTCACCGGCATGACACCATGATCTCCATCATCATGATCTCCATCATCGTGTCTTCATGAAGTTGTCACGCCAACGACTACTTCTACTTCTATGACTAACGCGTTTAGCAATAAAGTAAAGTAGTTTACATGGCGTTCTTCAATGACACGCAGGTCATACAAAAAATAAAGACAACTCCTATGGCTCCTGCCGGTTTTCATACTCATCGACATGCAAGTCGTGAATCCTATTACAAGAACATGATCAATCTCATACATCACATATATCATTCATCACATCCTTTGGCCATATCACATCACATAGCATACCCTGCAAAAACAAGTTAGACGTCCTCTAATTGTTGTTGCATGTTTTACGTGGCTGCTATGGGTTTCTAGCAAGAACGTTTCTTACCTATGCATGAACCACAACGTGATATGCCAATTGCTATTTACCATTCATAAGGACCCTTTTCATCGAATCCGATCCGACTAAAGTAGGAGAGACAGACACCCGCTAGCCACCTTATGCATCTAGTGCATGTCAGTCGGTGGAACCAGTCTCACGTAAGAGTACGTGTAAGGTCGGTCCGGGCCGCTTCATCCCACGATGCCGCCGAATCAAGATAAGACTAGTAACGGCAAGCATATTGAACAATATCGACGCCCACAACTACTTTGTGTTCTACTCGTGCAAAGAATCTACGCAATAGACCTAGCTGTCAGGACCCCGACTCGATGTCACATCGATCTAGCCGGTAACACCTCATATCACTTTGCGGCCTCACGCACGGTATCCCCACGGGTGTCGTCTTACCTTTTCCCGGGACCGTTTGCGCCTTTTGGCTCACGTATATGATAGTGTCGCTAGCATCCATATGATAAGGAGCCCGGGCTGACATGACTAGTCGTAAACCCAAAGTGGCACAGACTTACAGGGACAGGCATCCATGACCCAGCTTCGAACGTGTCGGTCATCAGCAAGTGGGTCCGGGCTGTAGCACTGGGCTAGCAGGACTCCGGTAAACCGGGCTGTAGCGGGCTAACAGGACTCCGGTACTCAAAGCGTGACATTTCCCCGAAGGGACAGACACAGGAACGAAGAAGGACACATGCCGGCCAGCCTAAGTGTTCCAGAGCAGTAGCAAGCTACCATGGCTCAGCGGTAACACTAGGAGACATTTCCCGGTAAGAGAGGCTACTAAAGATAAACAACTAGATAGTCAGATCCCACACATAGCACTACACATTACACGTACGCATAACATGCAAGTATGTGCTGTACAACATGGCATCACAGCATAACTCAACAATTATATAGATAAGGCTCAGAAGAGCCATCATAGCATTTATTGCAAACAGGGGTCACAAGACCCGTCATACAGAGCATACAAGCAACAAGCGGAAGCATTACATGTCTGGGTACAGACATCTACAAATGAAAAAGGCTGGAAGCCTGACTATCTACAACATCCGATCAAGATCGTAGCTGAGGTACTAGCTACTAGTCGAAGTCCACGAGAACACTAGTAAGACCGAAGTCTCCGCTGCAAAAACATAAATAAAGCAACATGAGTACAAAGGTACTCAGCAAGACTTACATCAGATCCTATCGTACATGCATTTGTATCAAGTTGTAATGTGGGGTTTAGTTGCAGCAAGCCAGCTTCGACTCTGTGGCTATCCTGTTCTACGACTACCAGAAACTTTTGAGGTGAAACAACGAACACGAGTCCACTAATCACCATACAATACACTACTATGGATTCATCCCCGTCTCCCTACGAGAAGGCCATCCATAGCACTCACACTTGTCTTGAGCATTTTAAAGTATCCACTTCAAGTTGTCTATGTACCATGTAAGCATCCAAGAAGTCCATAACCGCGGACCCGGCTATTCGAATAGATCATGTTAACCCTGCAGGGGTGTACTTCTTCACACACGCTCTCGCCACTTACCGCCATGTACACGTCATGTATCTCGGCAACCTTCAAGCGGAAGCCTGGCGAGGGTGTCGGCCACGACCTGACTAACCACACAAGACTCTAGTCCAGGTTTATCGCCTATTCGGGTTCCATCCGCAAGGAGATCCGGCCGGGGTGTCGCTCACGGCCCCAAACGATGTGAGCAGGGTTCCCGAGCCCACCAACCGGGTGCCACTCGGTACACCGTGCCACGTGTGCCTAGTCTGTCCCAAGCCCACCCTGCCGGGTGCCACTTGGTAGAAGAATAGCACTACCTACAAACACCAGAAACTAGTTGCGACTCCTGGACAGAGACCAAGTTGGTTAATAAGTCGAGAGGGGTCGAGTTACCGGAACCCAATGTGTGGTAGTATCGGGTCATTGGACAACATACACAGAACTCAGTGCTTAAGGACGGTTCCAGCGAGACAACCCACCATGTACTCCTACATGGCCTCTCACCGCTACCTTTACCAAATCGTGTTCACACACTTCACTCTCAGCATCAGAACATATCGTGACACTCCAATTCATTCCCAATGAACCAGACCTAACACACTCTAAGCAATAGCAGGCATAGCATGGTAGGAACACATCAGTGGCTTCAATCAACTCCTACACATGCTAGTGGGTTTCAACTATTTACTGTGGCAATGACAGGTCATGCAGAGGAATGGGTTCAACTACCGCAGCACAAAGTAGCAGATGAATCGTTGTTGTCCTAATGCAATAACTAAGAGCAGGAGCGAGAGAGTAGGGTTTTATCGAAATGGACAAGGGGGGGGTTGCTTGCCTGGTAAATCAACAAGGGAGGCACTGCTTCACAGACAGGTACTCTGGAACGTCTCCGGAGCAGGACCTATCGATAAGGAACGGTGCCGGCAATCAAAACACAATCATATGCAACAATATGATGCATGAGCATGGCATGTAGATGTGATGCTGTTTGAGCTAATGCAACTAGTAAACATTTGGTTTGAAGTCCATTTGAACAAAAGGTTCAAATGCATCTCTAAATTAGGTCTCTTATATATGCCATAATGTGTTTTCCCATATTCAGCATGTATAAGTTGGTTTTTCATGCATGAAACTAGTACAGATGGAAAGGTTGCATTTTTCTGATAATTTTTCATATATAAATTGTTTCAATCTGAGCTACGGTTGAATTTCTATGAATTTTTGAAGTTTAAATCAATTTCTGGATTTTCTGAATTATTTTAATTCCAGAAACTAAATAATTGCGTCAGCATGACGTCATCAATGCATCAGCGGTCAGCGCGGCTGTCCAGGTCAAACCTGACGTGTGGGACCCACACGTCAGTGACACTGGGGTTAACAGGGTTAATTAAAAGGTTAGGGGGGGGGTCGGGCCCACTGGTCGGCCTCA